>NW_004524791.1:2541135-2554576 GCF_000260255.1 Octodon degus
CCGGGTCGCCGGGTCGCCGCGCCGGCTGACGACGTGCGGAGGGCCAGCGTCCACCCAGCGGCGGGAGTCTGACTTTCGGAGCTGTCGGCTCGAGGGGTTGCGGACCCTGACGTGGCGACCCCGCGCCCGCCGGAGGGCCTCGAGCGGGCGGCCGGCCCCGGGTTTGTGGCCAGGCTCTCATTTCCTGCACGGTGGGATGGTTTTCGCGGCTAAGGGGTGACTGAAGCGCTCTCGCTGCCGTGTTAACTTGGGGCTGTTTGTGTCCTCTTAGCAGTGCGCGCTAGCTGCGGACAAGAGGAAAGTGCGCTGTGCCAGGAGCGTGTGGGGTGCGGGCTGCAGGGGAAGCGCAGGAGCCCTTCTGAAGCCAGAAATCAGCCCAGCCAGGGGGGCTGGCCACTTAGCGTCCCGCCAAGGGTTAGTGTGCAAAGGAGGTGACAGTTGTTTTCTTCTGTCGCTGGAGCCCCAAGCAAGTTCAGCCTGCAGCAGGAAGCGCAGATGAAGGAGTTTGGATAGTGGTATTCTGAGCGCTGCATAGCACCTGAAGAGTGAGAGGCTTGTTCCACAGGTGCTTACTTTCACCTAGATAACCATCCTCGCAGACTAGCTTGGACGTTCTCTCCCCAAGGCCAGCTGACTCACTTCTGGAAGTCACTCCCCCCTAGGTGATGGACTGTGGCACTCGGCCAGGCTGAGGGCCCAGGCCCTGCAGCAGGCAGTGTGCGGCTGGCTCATGGGAAATGCGGAGGCGTGGTACAGCAGGGAGGAGGAAGGAGACTGTTGTCTCATCCTGTGGGCAGCTGTACTGCTGGCCCAGGCAGGGCCCTGTGCCCGAGCCCCACTGCCTGGGGGTGGGCAATCTGCCACCAAGGTAGGGTTCCAGTGACTGACCTTTGTCTGTGCTGTTCCGCGTCCCAGGTGGCGCACAGTGAATCATGTTAACAAGAACCAGCATTATACATGCTGACTGGGGCCTGGCTCCATGTCAAACATTCTGACATAACACTCACCCTTCTGCGAAGTAAATACTCCTAATATCTATTTTACAGGTAAGGAAAATGCGATTGAGGGGAAAAAAAGTCCCTGACCAGATCAGAGTGAGGGCTAGTGACGAAGTTCCAGGGTAGTCTGGCTGTCCTGGGTCTGCATCCCACTGCCCCGCCCACACACACAGGGGCAAGTAGCACACCTGCAGCTGGCCCACTGGCACCACCCTCCCCACAGACTGGGGGCTGTGTGCTGCAGAGGCCCCGAAGTGAAAGGCCTGGGGAGATCTGCTGAGTGTCCTTCCAGGTGGCCCTACAGGGCGCACTGTGGTTTGGAATGAGGTTGGTTTGTGGAGAGAGCAGCCTCTAGCTCAGGTCTACCACTGATTTCCACTAATTGTTCTTCTATTATTTCTCATGTTTCTATAATCTTCCTTCTCAATTGAACCGTGTTTTGTGTTTCTACCTGCGCTATATTTTTTTGGTTTGTTTTTTGTCTTTTTTGAGACAGGGTCTCACTATGCAGTTCAGGCTGGTCTTGAGCTCACTTTGTAGTCCAGGTTGGTCTTGAACTCAAAACGATCCTCCTGCCTCAGCCTCCTGAGTGCTGGGATTACAGATGTGTGCTACCACACCCAGCATCTCCATTGCATTTTCATTCTTGTTAAAAGACCAGAGGGCAGCGCTCTGCCCGCTTTGTGGCTTCTACAGTTGTGTCCTGCCTCACTCTCCCCCGGGTTGTCCAGTGACTAGCACATTTTCCAAGCGTGTCTTCTTGTACACATAGGACCTTGTGTAAGAGCCATGATGACAGGTGACCAGGTCACCCCCACCCCGCACACCAGTGTTAAGAGGATTTGTGACTCAGCTTTTAATGGATTTGAATGTGTTTATGAGAGTATAGGATGCAATCCTATTACCACTATTGAAATAAAATTGTTATTGCAGCCTATAGATTGTGCCTGATGATTCTGTAAGACCGGCAAGAAGACAGCTCTGGGGAAAGAACGTACCTTGTCCTTCCGGCCTGTGGGTTTGAGCAAGTCATTAGCTTTTCCAGGCCTCAATTTTCTCTTCAGTAAAATGGGGGTAATTATCTGCCAAGCTGCCTAATATCAGTCTTGGGTTTCTCTCAGGTTGTTATAAAGATAAAATGCAGTAAACAGATGTGGAAGCAGCTTGTGAACCAGAAAGCATTTGGACCAAGGAGTTATAACAGCTGGGTGATGAGAGGTCAGGGCCTGGGAAAGGGCTCCCAACTCCTTTACTGAAACTCGGTCACTCACCAGCCATCCCCACCTGGCTGTGCTGGGGCACTTCTGTCCTGGTGAGGCGGTAGCAGAACACAGACTCCCGTTGCCTCTGCCGGTGGAGCTTCTGGGAGGGTGCAGGTGCCCTGGGGCTGAACCTGATGTGGTGGTGCACACCTGTGAGCCCAGCACCCTGCAGGACAGACAGGAGGGCACCAAGTACCAGTCCACTTTGAGCAGCTGAATTTCCAAAATAAAAAAGGGCTAGGCTTGGCATGATGGTGCAGGCCTGTAATTCTAGCCCTCTAGAGGTTGAGGCAGGAAAATTGTTATGAATTTGATGCCAGCCTGGGCTACACACAAGAGTTGTTTTGTTTGTTTGTTTGTTTGTTTGTTTTCTGCAGAACTGGGGATTGCCAGGCAAGTGCTTATTCTACTGAGCTATCTCCCCGGCCCCACACAAGAGTTTGAGAACAGCCTGATATACATAGTGAGACCCTCTCAAAAACAAAACTAAAACCCTGAACAAATCAAAAACAGATGTTCCAGGGTCTGGACCTGAGAGGGGAGGGGTCTGGGGGCAAGCTGTCCTCCACCCTGGGCCTCCCTTGAGAGCAGCCTACCAACTGCCTGGGTGTGGGATGTGCTTTATTCCAGGCAATTTCCTGCACTTCTGTCTTGAATGTTTTGTGCTTTCTTTTTTTTTTTTTTTTTGGGGGAACCAGGGATTGAACTCAGACCCTTGCACTTGCCAGGGAAGCGCTTATTCTACTGAGCCATCTCCCTGGCTCCTGTTTTGTGCTTTCTAACATACTTGCTCATTAGTACTTCCTTATTACTGGTTCACTTCATGAACTCTATGTGCACCAGAAGGTTTTAGTGTGGCTGCCCCTTACTGTCAGAGGCCAACTTGGACCAGCTCTGGGCTGAGTCAGGACACATTCTGGGCCTCTGGGTCACAGCCTTGATGCCAGGTGCTGGCTGACAGTGCTAGGTCCATTGGGGAGGTCCCAGAAGGATCAGAGGGGGCCGGGGAGATGGCTCAGAACAAGTGCTTACCTGGCGAGCGCCAGGGCCTGAGTTCCATCCCTGGTTCTGCCAAAAAACAAACGCAGAAGGGTCAGAGGCAGCCTTCTAAGCTCATGTGGGCTGTGAGCAGAGGGCATGTCCCTGGGCTGGCCTGCCCACTTCCATTTTGATTCCAGAGGTCCTGGGCTCTGGGTCCTCCCCACTGCCAGCTGGAGATTTCAGGTGAGCATTCCTGAGCCTCAATTTCTAATCTACAAAGTAAGCACTTTGATACTCTACACGCAGAAGCTGATCTTTGGGACTCTGTGTGCGTGCATGTTGTGTGCACATGTGTGTTTGAGATAGAGTTCTACTACGTAGTCAGGCCTCGGGCCGAGGATATAGTTCGTCGGCACAGCACCTGCGCTGCCTGGCAAGCTTGAGGTCCTGAGTTTGAGTTTCAGTACCTGTTTTAGTTACTTTCTTTCATTGCAGGGACCAAATACCTGACGCCCAACATCAGGAAGGAAAGGTTTCTTTAGCTCACAGTTTGTGGAGGTTTCAGTTCATCCTCAGCTGGATCCAAGGCACAGTGGTGCTCGGCAGAGTGTAGCAGTTCATGACAGCGGAAACCAGCAAGAACAAAGGCAAGAAGGGAAGAGCAGCGGTGGCGGGGTGGCAACAGAGAGGAAGGCTCTGTCTTTTCCTTATATTGCCTTCAAGCTACCTGCCCCAGCGTGGGTGTAGCACTCACATCCATAATCCCAGCAGTACCCAGACCCACAATCCCAGCCTTGGATCATGAATTAATCACAAACTCTAGAACTGTGCCTCGGTGGCTGCATGAGGCTGTGGGAGGACAACTACACACAAACCGGAAGAGCACCAGTCAGATCAACAAGAGCCAGGGAGATGGCTCAGCAGCCTAGGCACCTGTCTGGCAAGTGCAAGGTCCTGCGTTGGATCACCTCTCCAAACAAACAAACAAAGCTCTGTAGCCAGGGCTTAAACTTGCTGTGTAGACTGATTATTTCTGGACCTTTGGGAGTGGGGAGTTAACCCAGGACCTCAGACACACCAGGAAATGCTCTACTGCTGAGACATATCCCAGCCTTGAAAACTCTCCTCACTTGTTAGGTTTTGATTTTTTTGAGACAGGACCTCATTATGTAATTCAGTTGGCCTTGCACTTGTGGCAGTCTGCCTGCCTCAACCTCCTGAGTGCTGGGATTCTCCTGTTTATTTGGTATTGGGACTCGAGCTCAAGACCTCAAACTTGCCAGGCAGTCTCTGCACTGCTGAGCACCTCCCCAGCCCTGAGTGCTGGGATTAAAGCATTCCTGGCCAGAGTAGCTGGCTTGATCTCTCTGGCTTTTGGTCCCAAGAGCACCTGACAGGACTGATCCAGTGTGTGAAGGAAGCGAGGGTCCCCCTTGCACGTGGGCAGCCTCCCTCGGTGCTTGCCTAGGATGCAGCCAGTGGTTGTGTTGGCCTTGGCTGTGTCCTCATTGTACAGTTCCAGCTGGCTGTCAGCACAACTGTCCTTCTTGCCTGAGGGGACAGAACTTGCCGTGTTCCTGAAGGGCGGGTCCTCTGGCCTTGGGCCCTTTGGTCACAGTCAAGGATTGTCGTTCACTGGCTCGTCCTGGGCCTCTTGGGCTGTGGGTTTCAAGCGCATCAGTGGTACATCTGCTGCTGTGGGATTTCCATGTGCCATGCTGAACTTTGGTTACCCCCAGCCTCCCTGCTCTCTGTCAGCAGCTGAGGAGGGAGATGCCTTTGTCCCCTGTCCCCTGGGAATTTCCAGGCTCCACCCCTCAGGATGCTGGCCTGTAGATGCTTTGTTGTGCAGAGAACAGGCTGATGGGGCCACAAGCCAGGGCTGCAGGTGCCAGAGGACCAGTCAGTTTTCAGGCTGCTCTGCTCTGGGCTGCAGATCACCAAAAGAGGTGTCTAGGATCCTGTGTCCTGTCTGAAGTTTCTGAAGCCCCTTTTGGGGCCTTGATGAGAAGCTCCGAGGCCTCTGCAGGTAATGATTGACCTGGAGAGCAAAAGGACATTTTCTGTGGAACACAAGGACCGCCTTTAAGTTGTTTTTTGTTTTTGTCTGTCTGTTTGAAACAGGGTCTCACTATGCAGCTCAGACTGGCCTTGAGCTCACTTTGTAGTCCAGGCTCCTCTCAAACTCTTGATGATCCTCCTGCCTCAGCCTACTGAGTGTTGGGATTACAGGCATGTGCCACCATGTCCAGCTCTTTGGTTTGCTTGTTAGTCTGAGACAGGATCTTGCTAGTTGCCCTGGATCCTGGATGCACCCAAGCTGGACCTGCTCCTATCTGAGTGCCACCACGCCGGGTGCCCCCAGGCCTGTGTTAAATCCCTGGTTTGGGTGCTGGCTGAGTAGACTGGAGAGTGAAGGACATGGAGTAGCTGTGGCACAGTGTGCGGGGAGGTGCTGTGAGGGTGGGGTGCAGGGAGGAAAGCTGGTTCCCAAAGGTGTGGCTCAGCCAGAACCTCTTGGTCATTCTGTGGCTGGGCTGCTGCTGCTGCTTAGCCACCTTGGGAAGCAGCAGGCCAGCTGCAGTGCAGTGCGTGGGAGCCAAGCACCCACCCCAGGCTCTGTGACATGGTGCGTGGGAGCCAAGCACCCACCCCAGGCTCTGCAGCGACGAGGGGTGCTGTGGTGGCTGCAGGCCAGTGTCATGGGGAAAGGAAGCAGGAGCTCCAGCGCTGCTTCCTGCTGTCACTCTCAGATGGCTCACAGAGAAGCAGGTGGTCCCCAAGCCTGGCGGGCAACCATGCCATCTTCCTGCAGCACGTTCAGCAGCTTCTCTCGGAGAAGCCTGTGTTGTAGGCTCATATCCGGCTCTGGCTGGAGGGAGCAGCACAGCTGAGTGGGTTACGCTGAGCGGGTTACTGAGAAGCCTGGGCTCTGGAGGGTACTCAGGCTTTCTGTGTGCTCGCACCCAGCATGCACTGCAGGCTGGGGCTCCCTTTCTGTGCTGGGATTGTCCCCAAAGCCATGCTAGGCCAGCACTCCTTCTCAGCCGCTCAGCTGCCCCCCAGACCCCTGCTGTTTTGTTTTATGAAGCCTGTTTGTTACCTCTTCCCTAAGGCAGGTTCCTAAACAGAACAGACAAAATTTAACCAACCAGTCTCACAAGCAGTGTTTACAGTGCAACGTTACTGGTAAGGTGCAGAGGGCCTAGGGCCATCAGGGCAAAGGGAATGGTTGTTCCCCTGGGCAGGAGCTGCCCAGCCCAGGGAGGAGGTGTGTGGACTGCCCAGGAGAGCTGAAAGGTGATTTACAGCCATGTAAAACTAAGATGTAGCAACAGACCAGTAGTAAGGTTCTATACTTAACTCCTGCAAAATCTATCCTTTTATTTCCTGAATGCCTTCTAAAGTTACAAAGTAAAACTGGAGCCAGGAGAGGTGACACACTCCTGTAATTCCAGCAGTGGAGAGGTTGAGACAGGAGGATCATGAGTTCTCGGGCAGTATGAGCTATATAGAGACCCTATCTCAAAACCAAAACAAAGTAAAAGTGGCCCACAGTGACACAGTGTATGAATACAGGGAACCCTGAGCACCTACCTGTCCTCAGTACTAGTTACTATGTTGTGAAAGGCAGAGCTCAGGAGGCCCACATCCCTGGCCCCTGCACCCTGGCACTGGTGGGCAAGCTCTTGGCCTCCTTACCCCCGGCCCCCGATCACAGAGTCTCATGCCCTAGTCTCATGCCCACAGCTGTGCCCCATAGGGCAGCTTTAGAGCCAGCAAGGCCGGGTGGGCTCAGCCTGCTGTGCCCATGGCCACTTCCCCATGCCCCCTGAACCACTGTGGTGCCACATGCCTGTCTCTTTTGGTGGGAGCTGGGCCCCCTGAAGAGGAACAGGGTCCCTTCGGCCTTCTGTCCAGACCCTCGCGCCACAGCACTGCAGTTCAGAGGTTTCTGCTGGCCCCCTTTATTATTACATTTATTTATTTTTTTTTTTTTGCGGAACCGGGGATTGAACTCAGGTCCTTGCGCTTGCCAGGGAAGTGCTTATTCCACTGAGCCATCTCCTCAGCCCCCCTGCCCCTTTATTATTATCATTATTACTTTTTGGTACCAGGGATAGGACTCAGGACCTTGTGCTTGCCAGGAAGGCACTTATGTCATTGAGCTATCTCCCCAGCTTATTACTATTATTTTGGTCCTCTTGAGACGTAGTCTTGCTGTGTCGCTCACACTGGCCTTGAGCTCACTTTGAGGCCCAGACTGGTCTCAAACTTGTAATAATCCTCCTGCCTCATCCTCCCAAGTGCAGGGACTACAAAACTGCACTACCATGATGTTAGGTCTAATATTTATCACCACAAGATCCAGGCTAGCCTGGGGTACACAGTGAGATGTCCAGTTGTCCCCCCAAGCCTCATGCAGTTATGGGGCAGACTTCTAGAGTTTGTGATTAATTCATGATCCAGTGCTGGGATTATGGGTATGAGTGCTGCCCTCAGCCTGGGGCAGATAGCCTGAATGCAACGTATAGGGAGACATATGGGGCGGGGGCGGGCCAGCACTGGCAGGCCCGGGGATCAACCCCCCCACCCCCCGGGCCCATGCACCTGCTTGCGGGTGCTTTAATCCACTGAGCTATTTGGCCAGCCCACTGTTTTGCTGTTTTCCACTGCCATGAAGTTTCCCTCTGCCACATGCCAGTCTGTCTGCCTTGGAGACAGCAAAGTATGGACTGAAACCTCTACAAACTGTGAGCTAAGTAAATCTTTCCTTCCTTAATTCTGGGTATCATTTTTTGGGGTTTTTTTGTGGCAGGTTCAGCCTGCCCCGGGGGTGGAGTGGCACAGCACGTGGTTCTAGGGATCAAACCACGGTCCCTGCACTTTGCCTGAACTTGCCTAAGCAGGCACTTTAGACTGTTGAGCCCGGTATCAGGTATTGGTCTCAGCAATGAGCAAGAAGTAACTGAGGGGGGCTGGGGAGATGGCTCCGTTGAATAAGCACTTGCCTGGCAAGCCCAAGGACCTGAGTTCAATCCCCAGTTCTTAAAAAAAAAAAAAAAAAAAAAAAAAGTAACTGAGGCATGAGACTATCTCAAAAAGCAAAAAAGTAGCCCCCTCAACATTGAAAGCCCAGCACACACATCTGTCACATAGCCCTGGACACTCCATAGGCACTGATGAAGAAAAAGGTGGCAAGGATCGATGGCCTCAGGATCATCGCGAAGATTGTTTGACTTTGCTGCGAGGGGTTTTGGAGACGCTGGAGGCCACACAGCACGGTGAGTCTAACTTGATTCCCTTCAGTGTATCTAGCATAAAAGACCTGGTTTGTGCAGTGTTGAGAAGCAGAACAAATGGGTCGTGGGATGTCACTGGGCTGTAGAATAGCCAGCCCTGCAGCCTGTCTGGACTCCTCTGGGAGATGAGGCACCTCCACCACGTGCAAGGAGAGGCCCACTGCCACTGGTGCTGCTGGTGCCGACTCAGCACCTGCGTCTCACTGCCAGACAAAGACACTTGTGCAGGACTGTGATGTCTAGCGATGTGAGCTGCTCTGCAGCTGAGATGGCCTAAAGTGGCCATCGAGGAGCTGAAGGTCTCTTATTGTTTTTGTGGTGCCAGAGGTTGGCCTGGCACCTCACATGCCAGGCAAGGTCTAGCACTAACCTACATCCCTGCCTGCCCATGAATGTTATTTGAGCCAGAATCTCACTGTGTAGTTCAGGCTGAACTCACTATGCAGCCACAGCTGGCTTCGACTTCCCAGGGAGCGTCCCAGGACTAGAGGCATGTGCCACCACACCTGGTGCCAGCGCTCTGCATTTTGGGCTAGGCTCTCCCAGGCTCAGTTTCGATCCTTCTGCCTCAGCTTCCTGAGTAGCTAGAACAGGCAGGTGTGTGCCACAGCACCTGGAAACATGGAGACGCTTTGAAAACAGGCTATGAAATAAACCAGTCAGAAAAGGACAAAAACTGCAGGTTACACTAGATGAGGTCCTGAGTTTACAGAGTTGGGGGGAATGGGGAGTTACTACTTAAGAGTAGTTTTAGGGCCAGCAAGGTAGCTGGGTGGACAAAGCTCCTGCTTAGGCAAGAATGGGACCATCACACGGTGCACCTGGGGAGGCTGAAAATAGGAGGATCACGACGAGTCTAAGCTGTGTAGTGAGACCCCAAACCAAATATATAAATAAAAAAAAAAAGAGTAGTTTGTTTTACAAGATGTTATCATCACTGAATTCACGCTTAAAATTGTTAAGATGGTAAATTATATGTTTGTAGTTTACCACAGTAAGAACTGGGAAGCAAAAAGAAGAAAGCTGGCTGTGGTGATGTGCCTCTGTACTCCAGCTACTTAGTAGGGTGAGGCATGGGGATCACTTTCTGCTAAATTGCCCTGGCCAGTCATGGTAAAATAAATAACCCTTGCACCAACCCAGCAATAGAAAACTGAGTATCTGGGGGACAGCCCCCCAAGCACCACAGGTGATAGGGCTATAGGAAGAACATGTATTATGTATTCTAAACATAGGTGGCTGTGATAACCCTGAGGGCAGGACCCTGGGGACCAGCGGAGGGGGGTGCATCCCAGTGCCGGGGGAGCTGGGGGGTGGAGAATGGGGTGACTGTGAAGCGAGCTGGGCCTGATTTTGGTGCCAGAAGTGCTGGGCCGGGCAGGTGGGATCCAGGCCCAGCTGACAGCCCTCATATAGCCATGAGGAGGTCAGGGGCGGGAGGTACCAGGGCCTGGCCTGCTCAGGCCACTTCTTCTTTTTTTTTTTTTTTGTATTTAGTACAGGGTCTACAGGGTCTCACTACACAGATCGGACTCATAGTGAGTCTCCTGTTTTCAGCCTCCCAAGAGCTGGGATTACAGGCACACGCCACCACGCTCAGTCTCAGTTGCCATCTCAATGTGCCCTGGGAGTGGGGCCTGCATGGCACGCTGGGGATCGAACCCCAGTTCCTGCCGAAGCAGGTGCTTTAATCTGCTGAACTATCTGGCTGGCCCATGCTCAGGCCATTTTTCTTGGGGTGCTGGTGAATGAACACACTAAGCCACACTATTAGCTCCACAGCTGCCTGTGCCACCTGTGTGGAAGAAGAGGCAGCCAGCAGTGGCCACTTCCCAGCCTGTGGGGAATGAGGAGGTGCCCCCCTGTGCAGAGAAGCCGCCCTGTCCATGTAGCACTGGTGACACTGGGCAAAGAGTGGGGAGAGGCCTCAGTGCTACATGGAGCGAAACCCAGTCCTGCCTCCTTTCCTGGGGAACTTGGGCCTGCACTCTGCTGTCCCTTCCCTGAGCATTGGCCTTCTTTTCTGCAGCCATGCTGGGCTTCCTCTTGGTGAACATTTAGCTTCTGGTTGCTCCAGGGACAGAGGCAATGGAAGGCACATGTGGGCCCCTGGCTGGGACAGGCTGTGTTCAGCTGTCTAATTTCACAGCTTCATGGTTTGTCTCTGGCAAGAAGCAGGCCCCAGCTTTGCTTGTAGAACAAATTCAAGAACTTTGGGGGTGGGGTGGGGTGGGATGTGAGCAGGAGCAGTGGCGGAGGTGTCCAGGAAAGGCCTTGCAGGGACACCCTGGAGACAAGGGTGACCATGGGCAGTCTGGGGACAGGCCTCTACACCAGTCCAAACTGTTGTCTCCAGGGCAGGGCCAGGAGCTGCACTAGGGAAATCCCGGCCCAGTAGTACTGTGTACCATGCTGCGGGGGTACCCATGGAGACTGGGGCCGAAGTGTTGTCTGCTACCATGTTGTTTTTCTGAGATGGACTCTGTGTCACCAGGCTGGGCTCAAGTCATTTTTGTGCCTCAGTTTCCCAGGCAAGTGTGCTTCCAGGTGTTTTGAAGACCCCTTAATAAGCTGGGCGTGGCAGTGCACAACTGTAACCCCAGCACTCAGGCAGCTGAGGCAGGAAGACCACGGTGAGTTGAAGACCAGCCTGGGCTACAGGGACCCACTGTCAAACAAAGCAAGCAAACCCACAACTATGTAGGTTATTTCTGTGGGAAAACTAGGAAGAGGTGGCCATGTGGCTCCTGGACTACAGTGAAGTGTTTCTTCCAGTCCCTAGAAATGCCTGGAAAACAGAATGTAGACACTTGGATCAGATGTAGTGATGGGGGTTCAGGGCAGCACCCCCACCCCCTCTTGATACTGCTACCTTCTTTTTGACAGGGGCATGAGCTAATATAGGCCCAAGAGCCAACTGAGGTACCCTCTTACGCTTGGTAACCATATCCATGTACACTTCTACCTGCACGGAAGTGACTTAATTTCTTCCTACTGCTGTATTTTTCTCTACCATGCTGTATTTACTTAACATGTTCTGCTTCTGTGAAACTTGTTTGCTCTTAGTATGTTTTCAGAGTCAGTTTACAAGACAAATTGCCTGCTTACTCATGTTTCCTACTTAAAACTCCCCAGAGAGATTATTTGATAGATTTAGGTCAGTATTTTTGCTATAGATAAGATACAAATCAAAATAAAAATACTAGCTTCTAGTTCACACCCATCCAGGCCAACAGGTGAGGGTGAGGGTCTTGGGTTTTTAAAAAAAAAATTATTTATTTATTTATGTGTGTGTGTGTGTGTGTGGCCAGCTCAGCCCACCAGGGGGCAGGGCTGGCTGGCATGTGGTGCTGGGGGATTGAACCGCGGTCCCTGTGCTTTGCTAAGCTTGTTCTAAGTAGGTGCTTTAGACCTCTGAGCCATCTCACCAGCCCCTTGGATTTTTTTTTTTTTTTGGCGGAACCGGGGATTGAATTCAGGCCCCTTGAGCTTGCCAGGGAAGCACTCATTCCACTGAGCCATCTCCCCGGCCCCAGTCTTGGATTCTTAATTTTACCAATTAGACCAGGTATGAAAGGGAACCTCTGGGGGCCGGGGAGATGACTCAGTGGAATAAGCGCTTCCCTGGCAAGTGCGCAAGGGTCTGAGTTCAATCCTCGGTTCCTCAAAAAAGCAAAAGAAAAACAAAAACAAAGGGACCTTCTGGATTATCGTTTCATGAATTCTCAGCCTGTGGGCTGCTCTTATCTGATGAAATTACTGGTTCTGGGCAGGAAGGACAAAACCTGGCTGCTCCAGAATGCTTAAATTCCAGTTACAGCACAATACTTGTACAGCAAAGTGTGCCAGGGCCTGTTTTAGGGGTTTCACACCAGCTTCATCTTTTCTTCTCGGTGACCTCATGAAATAGGTGAGGCTCACTGGAGAGCTAAGGTGCTGAGGCCGAAGGGGGCTGGTGGGGTGGGGAGGGCTGCCTGACCACATCCTGTCGTTAGCCCCACCACGCCGCACGAGGAGGAAAGGTCATCTTTAAAGCCGCCTCCACTCTTGAGGTGTTCATCCATGACTTCTTCAACTTTTACCTTGCTTATCGAATTTCCCAGAGTCCAGAAAAATACATAATTTTAAAAAGCACTAAAAAAACATCGATTTTGGCCATCTACCTTCTCCTGGAAAAGCGCGCCGATGCTTTGCCGGGGTCCCGAGTCACTGGATTACTCTGCAGGGTAAACTACATCCCTGTAGCTCAAATGCAGCTTTCCCGCATTTGTAAACTTGCGAGTTACAAGACCGTTCGGGCCTCCTCGCCGAGCTCCGTCATCGCCTCCCGCGTTCCGGGGCAACGAGCCGCCCTTGCTGGGCACGGGGCTTTCCGAGGCTGCGGGCGCCTCACGACGCAGCGGCGAGACGCGTCTCGGGGGCTGCTCTGGTGCTCCAGGGCCGCGCGTCCGGGCGCCGAAGCCTCAGGTCCCGAAGCTCGTCTCCCCGGAGCCGCCCCAGAGCCCTTCGCGGAGCCGAGGGCGACAGGCAACAGCTACCCTCCCTTCCCTTCCACGCCCGCTGCGGGTCTGGGTTCCGGCGCCAGAGCTGGCCAATCGTCGCGGCCAGCAGCGCAAGGCCCGCCCACCGCGTGACGCAGAGGCCAATCCGCTTGCCCGCGGCCCTTCCCGTGAGGCTCCCGCACGACCGTGGCCAATCGTGTGGACGCCCCCCTCCCGCCTCAGGCCTGTAGCGGAAGCCGTCAGCGCCACCTGCCCTTCACCCCAGCAGCGCACTTCCGCCCCGCCGCCGTGACGTGCGCAGTCTGCGGCCCGGCGGGGCGGGCCAATGGCGGGGGCGGACACGGCGGGCCAATGGGCGGGAGCGTCTCATGCGGCCCGCGCCCGCCGCAGCCGCC
>NW_004524791.1:2555125-2596040 GCF_000260255.1 Octodon degus
GCCGGGGTCCCAGCGCTGCGCGCGGGGCCGCGGGGTTCCGGGCCGGGCGGGCGCCGACCTCTGACCTGCGGGAGGGGCTGCCGCCGCCCTGCCCGCGGTCGTTGTTGTTCCCGGCGTCCCTATTATTATCGTGTTTTGAAATGGGAGCAGGCGGCCCCGGGCTTCGAGCCCAGCCGAAGGGGGCGGGCGCGGGCCGGGCAGCGGGGCGCGGGGGCCGGGCTCTCGGGGGCAGGAATGCGGGGCGCAGGGGGGCCGGGGGCGGGCCTGGGCCGAGTGGGCGGAAGGCGGCGGCGGCGGCGGCGTTTGCAGCAGCAGCCCTTGGCCTCCAGGAACAATGTGAGACGTTGCTTGAAATGTTAATTTCCGCTCCTCATTTCATCATCCCCTGGCGGGGCGGCAGCGGTATGTGTCTGCAGGGTTGGTCCTGCCACATGCGCTCAGTTTCCCTCACGCGGGGACCGTGCGGTCGGTCCCGTGGAGGTGGTGTTTTGGAGGCAGTCTTGGTTTTGAGGCCCGCTCTTTCTTGGTGACCTGGTGTTCCGTTGGGGGTTTTTGCTCATGTAATGTTTTTGAAAGCTAATTTTGGATACCAGCTTCCAGGGGTTTGTAAAGGCTTGGGAAGATTAAGTGATTTGAAGAGATCCCTGTGTTTTGAAGACTATTTTTTTTTTTTTTCCTAACTGTTAAGATATAGCATGCTGCGTTTCATGGTTTGTGCAGGTCGTGAGTTTTACATCCACTTTGAAAAAATATGGTCGTTTTACAGATTTTTTTTGGGGGGAGGGCGAAGAAATCAGATCCTGTCTTATTTGGTGAGTTTTTGCGGGTTTTTTTAGCTGTATTCCTATAACACTCTTCAGCTGAGTAAAAGTAAACAATTGTTGATTGCAAAACTTAGAATCTTTTGGTTCTGTTTGAGGGAATGATGAGACTTACTCGTCAAAACATGGAGCATGATATTACTTGTGAAAAAAGTGCCGTGGAAACAGTTACTATTTTTGGTTTGTGCAGACCCAGTCAATGGCATAACTGGGACATCGTGCATCCAGGACCCTGAGCCGGTCACTGGGTGCCTCTGGGACCTTGATTTCTCTTACTGAGGATTGGAGTGCCCTGAAGAACTGGGGTTATGTTTGTGTCTGTTGAGAACCATTGTACACATACTCTGATACTGGTTTGCAGTTGTAAAAACTCAAAGAAAAAATACCTGCTCAACATTGATTGTGACCCTTGAATTGATCTCCATATAGCGGGTGTTTCCTCCCCCACCCTCCACTCAGCTGTTGTTCTTTCTGTAGTTTCACGCTGAAGAGCAGGGTCTCTTTTGATAGGCTGGCCATTCTGAATGGAATGGGATGGGAGGGAACAAAGGCCAAGTTGCTATGACATTTTTCTCTTTGTGCGTGCCTCTTGAGTGCCTTGAAAAGCTCTCTGAAAGATACTGCTAAATTTGGCCCAAAGGAGAAACTTTGAGAAGTTTTCCTTTTCTTCTTTTATTATTTTTTTTTTACTGTGGCAAGATATGCAAAAACGAATTAGCAGAAGTTCTTTAGAGGTGTCACCCAGCCTTGAATTCGTCGTTTGCAGCTCACTGTCTCAGTTTTCTCCAGAGTGGCCCTGTTAATCACACCGCACCAGCGAGCCTTTCATCTCTCCAAACCAGATGGGCTGCTGCTGACTGGTGGCTGTCATGTTAGGTATAATTATAGTGTTGATACAGTGACAAGAACTTTCTGCAAATATAGTTAAACGAAGTGTGCTGTTTGTATGTGAGAATATTTTTCAAGAAGGCTTGTGCTTTGGATATTGACGTAGGTTTGACATACTGCCGTAATGTTTCATCGATTAAAAGAAAGTTATTTTGTTGGCAGTAAGCCCATTGTCAATTAAATAACATAATTAGGAGCATCAGTAAATGCTAGTTCAGAGAATAATCTGCATTTGTTGCCAAAATAAGTGTTTTGATCTGTCCATTACCCTGTGTAAAAGTTTCTTTATCCCTCAGATGATGGTAAGTAAGTGTAATGGATGAGCTTCTCTTAATAGCAGGATACTTGCTAGTCAGTAGGTGAAAATGATGGTGCATTGTTTGTCTGGTCACTTGTGCCAATTTATGACTGCTGTTTAGTCAGTGCTCTGGGGATTGAGTGTGGCCTGTTTGATAAACTTTATACAAAAATTGAGTGAGCTCAAATAACTACAAGTTATTGTCTTGAGAGGTTTTCAGAATGTGTTCTCTTAATTTGAATTTCAAATGGAATTTCTGTACAATTCAACCTTCTCAGTTTTGTCTTCAAGCTATCTGAAAGAGTGTCAGTCCTCCACCCGGGGGACTCAGGCAGTTGGATAATTGGCATAGGAACCCTTTTTAGGCTTAGGAAGTGATCCACCTTAATGACTACTGCATTAATTCCTATAGATGTTTCTATTATTCAGGGCTTTTGTTTGTTCAGTGGGCCTTATTCATGTATGTCTTAAGCTAGAGTCAGACTGGGCTGTGTGCTTAAATGTTTTTCTTAACTCCCATTCTTTCCCTTCATATTTAAAGTTTTCTTTGTGGTTCATCTTTGGACTAGTGTTCTTTTTTTTTTTTTTTTTTTGAGATAGGGTGTTACTGTGTAGTTCAGGCTGGCCTTGAACTCAGGCAGTCACTTCCCCAGTGCTGCGATTACAGGCTTGCAGCACTATACACAGCTCATTTAAGTAGTATTTTATGTATGTGGTAGAACTACAGACAGAGTAGAGGGCCAGGGAATTTAACTCAGTGACGCAGTGCCTTCTTTGCAAATGTGAGGTCCTGAGTTTGAGTCCCACTACCAAGAAAACCTCATATAGAGCCAGGCCTAGTGGTGTGTGCCCTCCTATAATCCGAGCACCTAGGAGGCTGAGGCAAGAGGATTGCTGCAGGTTTGAGGCCAGGGTGGGCTGCATAGTAAGTTCAAGGCCAGCTGGAACTACATAGAGAGACAGTGTCACGAACAAAAGACCAAACAAAAAAAACCTATGTAGAAACATTTGAGTAATTTTGAGAGGAAAAATTTAGGCTCCGTACATTTACATTTATTTGGCTGGCTCGGGATTCTCACATGTGTATTTCGTCCCCCTCCCTTTTTTTTTTTTTTTTTTTTCCTTTTCTTTTTGAGACAGGGTCCCACTGTGCAGTTGAGTCTTGAACTCACTGTATCCCAGGCTGGTGTTAGAACTCAGCCATCCTCCTGCTTCGGTTTTCCCATTTGTTTGCATTACAAATTTGTCTTCATAGTTAAAGGTATGGGGCATAGATTAGATTTTTAGATTGAGACAGAATACAAAATAAGGAAAGGGAAAGTTATCCTGGGGGAAGAAAAGGCATTCTGTGAAAACAGTGTGAATAGGCCAGAGAAGTCTAGAAGCAATCTCTTCCCTGACACCCACGCCTTCCTGTGGAGGTGCCAGGGTTGGAGAGCTTGGAGAAGGTCAAGGCTGGGCTGCATGGAGGAGCTACTACTCCTCGTGTGGTTTTCATCTGTGTCTGAGCACCTGCCTGAAGGTAACGTCATGTGGCTGTAGCATCCTAGTCTAATGGAATCCTTTGAAAGTTTTAGGGTTTTTCTGTGTGTTTAAGAAATTTTGTTTGAAAGGTGATTACTTTTCCCCACATGGCCTGCTTAAGTAATGTCGCAATATCAAACTTTCATTTTCTTTCTGTTTTTGTGTGATACTGATTGAGTCTGTGGCCTTTGCACTGAAGTTTAGGGCCTCACTCCTTATTTTTTTCTTTTTTTTGACAGAACCAGGGATTGAATTCAGGCTCTTGCGCTTGCCAGGGAAGAGCTTATTCCACTGAGCCATCTCCCCAGCCCCGACTCCTTATTTTTAATTGTGAGAAGGGTCTTGCTAAATTGCTCAGAGGGGGCTCAAATTTGTGGTCCTCCTGCCTCAGCCTTCTGGTGCTGGGATTACAGGTATATGATGCCACTTTCAGTTGGTAAGATTTTTCAAAAGTTGAAAATCCTGTGGTCTACTATCTGATGCGTGTGCCTTTCCTAAGGCTCAGGCGGGTGCTGACTGGGAAGATTGCTGTCTTTTGAGCACCATCCTCCTTGGTTGGCTAAAGCCAAGACCTCAGAGCTCAGTTCTTCCTGGTATTTGTGTGGTAAATTATTTATTATCCCAAGGATACTTTTTCCACTGTGGCGTAGCATCCTAGTCTAATGGAATCCTTTGGAAGCAAACAGTGTGCACCTGTTTATTACTTAAAAATGTTGACCTTTTCCTAACTTTTTTTTTTTTTTTTTTGGTCTTTTTGAGGCGAGTTTTCACTCCAGTTCAGGCTGGCCTGGAACAAACAAACAATCCTCTTGTCTCAGCCTCCCAAGTGCTTGGTGCCACCATGCCTGGCACCAAAACAAAATATTTTTGACTGCTTGGATAAAAAGTTTCTATCAAGGTTCAGTAAAAAATTTTTTCTCTTTACTACCTGCTGTGGGCCACAATGGTGGATGGATGCCTGTAATCCCAGCAGTTGGGAGGCTGAGACAGAATTGTTGTAGGTTTGAAGCCAGCCTTGTCTCTACACAAACCCAGCCCAAAGGCTTAATAATTGTTTCATCAGAGGTTATTTTTCATCTGAAATGTAGAAAATAGCTCTGTTTTCTTGGCATATTAGTGGTAAATATTCCACGTCTTCCTCCAAGGGCGGTTTTTAGATTCAGAAGTGAATGTGCTGGTGGAATGCAGGAATGACTGTACATGACTTGGAAGGCACAGGGTGCATGGTGTAGTTTTTGTGTGGTACCTCATGAGGTTTGGGGCAGCTGTGATAGCGTATTTTCCTCTGCATTTGTGTGGAACAGAATAAAGCTGATTTTTAACTCTGGAGGATAATGGTTATTATGGCCATTCTGTTTAAACAGTGAGAAGTAGGGAGGGAAGCCTTATTACTCTTCCTTGATTTATTTTTATCTTTATATTTTTCCTTTAGCATCAAACACAGGGTCTTACACATGTTAGGCCATTGCTCTACTACACTGAGCTATAGTCCCAGCTTAATATTTACTGCTTTCATTACTATTTTTTTGGTGCTTAGGGTTCAAAGCCAGGGCTTGGTGTATGCAAGCACATGCTGTCACACTGGGCTACATCCTCAGCCCCCTTCACCATGTTTCTAAATGTGGTTTTACATCCTGTAAAGCAGGAAGTAAAAATAAAGACCAAAAACCCCACAGTAATACTTTAAAAAAGTAACCTTAAAAAAAAAAAAAAAAGTAATAGGTTTGGTGGAAGGGTGCACAGAATGTGAATAAACCTTGTTTTGAACGATTGAAAAGAAAATCCAGCTTTTTTAATGTACTAGGTAGTAGACAAGGGTGACACACATTAGGCACCCACTGAGTTTCTTCTCTAGCACCTTTTTTTTTTTGGTGGTAGTACTGAGGATTGAATCCAGGGCCTTTGTACTAAGCTACATCCCTAGTCTCCTCCCTGCTTTATTATTTGGAGACAGGGTCTTAATAAATCACAAAAGTTGCCCAGGCCGGGCTTTAACTTGTTATTCTCCTGCCTCAGCCTTCCAAAATGCTGGGATTATAGCCATGTATTGTGCCCAGCTCCCCAGCCCTTTTTGTTTGTTTATTTATTTATTTTGGCGGAGCTGGGGATTGAACTCAGGCCCTTGCACCTGCCAGGCAGGTGCTTATTCAGCTGAGCTGTCTCCCCAGCCCCAGCCCTTATTTTGAGACAGGGTCTGATTGAGTTACCCCCAGCTGGCTCTGGGCTTTTGACTGTCATATTTCAGTCTTCCATGGTAAGAAATACAGCTTTTAGGGATCTTAAAAATGTATTGTTACATTAGTACTGTACAACCCCAAGGTCGATTCTAATTTCAAGGAAGATTTAGACTTTATTTTTATTTATTTTGACGGAACTGGGGATTGAACTCAGGCCCTTGTGCTTGCCAGGGAAGTGCTTATTCCACTGAGCCATCTCCCTGGTGGCACCCCCCCCCCCAACTGATTTTTAAAGGAGACTGTTGAAATAGTCCTTGAAGGACATCTTAAGTCTGGTTTTTATTTTCTGTCTTTTTGAGACAGGGTCTCACTATGCATTTCAGGCTGACAATAAAGCTCACTTTGTAGCCAGACTGGGCTTGAACTCCTCCTGCCTCAGCCTCCCCAGTGCTGGAATTATAGGTGTGTGCCACCATGCCTCACCTTTGTTGTTGTTGTTTTTTTTTTTGAGACAGGGTATGCTGTATAGTTCAGACTGACTTCGAATTTGAGGTGATCCTCTTGCCTCAGTCTCCTAAGGGCTGGACTTACAGACACTAGCACTGCTTTTTTTTTTTGCACTGCCTTCTGACTTCTGAATTACCAAGTGTGTTGGCTTAAGGAGGGAGGCAGGAAGGTGGATGGTGTGTGGGAAGAGACAACAGCAGACTGTGAAGAGTGGAAGGAAACCAGCCCTCAATGCTGGAGAAACACTGGCTTAAGGTTAGCCTCTCAGGACTGCCTCTGTTAGTTTTCTGATGCTCTGACAGATTCCCACAGCTATAGCTCAGGAACAGTGAGGATCTCCTTGGGCTGAGGTATGGTGTTGGCAGGGCTGGTATCTGCATTCCTTGGCTGGCTGCCCTCCTCCATCTTCAATAGCTATGTTCATCTCAGACCCATTTTTTGCTTCTTTTTTTTTTTTTTTTTTGATGGGGGGTACCAGGAATGGGACTCAGGACCTTATGCTTGCCAAGCAGATACTTACCTTTTCTGGTTCTAAGGACTTCGATTCTCTTGGGCTCATGGGGGAATTCAGGCTGCTCTGCTTAAAATCAGCAGTCTTAGTCCCCTTCCTATGCCACTGGTGCTGGCTAGGATGTGGGTCTTTGGTCATCCTACTGTCCCTATGCTGGGACCCTGCATGACAGCAGGTCTTTCTCACCTGACTCTTGCACTTCGCATCAGCTCATGAGAGCCCACTTGACCATGGGGTGTGGCATTGTTTGGGTTCCTGGTCCTGGAGAGGGTTTTTCAGTCAGCTTACTTTGTGATCATTTCAGTAGTATAGAAAAGTTGTGGAAGTGTTGTCGAGTTTCCCATTCTGGTTCCCCTCACGCTAACCGTTGTAATGGTAAGCTTCGTGCATTACAGCTTCATTCAGGTCTCACCCATTTTGCTTCTGGTGGAACCCAGGGACACTGCCTTGCTGAGCTGTAACTGAGCCCACCCTTCCACTGAGAGACAGGGTCCCACTAAGTTGCTGTTCCTTCATCATCTCCTGCTGAGCAGCTCTCCAGTGTTCATGTTATCCAGGACCCGTAGCATTTTGAAGAGCACTTGTGTGGCCTTAGTTTTTATGTCCGTGTGACCAGGAGTATGCTTGGTATGACTATGAAGCTCCTTACTGCCTCCTGGCTTCCCTGACTCCACCTCCCAGTGTGGGCTGTCAGAGTGGAGGTATGGTTTGTTGTCTTCACTGCCACTGCTGGAGTGAGTTCTGTTTTATGGACAGGGCTTCCAGCCCAGGCTGAGATGCTCTCCTCAGTACAGTGACTTCATCTGTATCCACAGGTGTTCGTTAGCTGTTCATACGTGCCAGGCTTTGCTATAGGAGATGAGAACTGTATTCTTTTTTTTTTCCCCAGTACCAGGGATTGAACTCAGGATCTTACACTTGCCAGGGAAGCGCTTATTCTACTGAGCCATCTCCCCGGCCCCGAGAACTGTATTCTTTGGACTACAGTGCACCCTGACTGTCCTGGTCATGTGGCACCAGACGGCGGGCTGGAGCTGTGTGGGAAGTGCTGTGCTGACCGAGGTTGTACCACTGCTGGATCTGCATGACCCCGAGCTTTGGAGTGGGGGAAACTGCAGCTGACTGGAAATCCCTCAGGACGTGGGACATCAGGGCAGGGGTAGGGCAGTTCAGGTGTGGTGGATTTGGAGTGGTGCACAGGCCATGCTCAGTTCCTGTGAGTGGGACAGTGTGGCAGGCTGCAGGGAGTGTGGCGCTGCTGGGGAAGAGCGCTTGCACTGGCACTATCTTATCCTCTTGTGCCTCATCCTTGTCACTTCTGTGTGAGCATCAGTAGAAACACCACCAGGACAAAAAGGAAGCCATTTTCTTTTTTCTTTTTTTTTTTTGGCAGAACTGGGGATTGAACTCAGGCCCTGTGCTTGCCAGGGAAGCGCTGAATCTACTGAGCCATCTCTGGCCCTGAGCATCTAATTTGAAGACAGCACTATGCAATACAGCAAATACTGTTGAGTTCATATTATCTTGTTTTGTGAAATTCTGTATCATTTGTAATTTTTTCTTTTTTAATACTATTTTGCGTTTGCTTTAAAATTAAAGAAAGAAAGAAAGAAAAACTAGGGATGTAGCTTAGTGTGATGGCATGGTTTCAATTCCAGTAGTGGGGGGAAAGATATCTAGTGAATGTTTGGTTGAAAAAGATTACTAGTCTTGCAGTCTGTGGTTTGGAAACAGGCTTATGGTCTGAGAAAACAAGAAATAATTTCTTTTGCTTGCTATATGGTTCAGGTTGGCTTCAAACTCATGTCAGTTCTCCTGCCTCACCCTCCTGAGTGATTTACAGACATGTGCAACTGTACCCAGCCAAATACTTAATAAGACAAAACTGCACCAAGCCTATTAGCCTAGTGGAAGAGTATCTGAGTTGCTTCAAGTAGTGGGCTGCAGCATGTGTCTGAGTGAGAACCTGTGATGGTGCGTGCTGAGCCACAGAGGCCCTGGGCATCTCCTGAGGAGTCTGGGCGGTGGCTGGCCTGCTGTGCTCCACCTGGGCCTCGCTTTTACCTGGACACTTTGAGGCAGAGGTGCTGCTGTCCCCATACTGAGGGTGAGGGCAAGTCTGCTGACCCTGAAGGGGGCTGTGGCATCTGTGCTATCTTCATGGAGAATTCCACCTTTTTGCAGGGAGAATGCACTTGTTGGTTCCGCCTCAGCATATTTGGACTGCAGCTCTCTGTTCTTGACACTGATTAATGAACCATGGTTGATATTCCTAGGGGAGTGGGAAGGGTACACAATGTAAAAACTGTTGGTTTTTGGAGTTTTCTGTGTAATATTTCAGCCCGTGGCTGGTGTGGCAGAAGGGCGCTGCCATGGATGGTTTGAGCAGCCAGCATCGCTGTGGGCCAGGTGTGCATGGAGGGTGTTGGTGCTTGTGCTGCTTCTTGGTGAGTAGTTTATGAGGCTCCTCTGCTGTGCTCCTCTCATATACACATTTTACTTCAGCATTCATTCATTCATTCATTCATTCGGAGACAGGGTTTTGCTATGCAGTTCAGGCTGGCCTTGAACTCACTTTGTAGCCCAGTCTGTTCTCATACTCCAGTGATCCTCCTGCCTCAGCCTCCCAAGAGCTGGAATTCAGGGTTTATTTTGACAGAATCTGCTTTGCAGCTGCCCCTGCCACAGAACTCAACATTTCTTTGTTCATTAGGCTGAACTAGATTTAGAAGCTACAGGGCAGTTTTTCTGGATTCACAGGGGACATGGTGACCTTCACCCTTGCTCAGGAAGGCGCCTCTACAGTGGACATGGGTACAAAGGTCCCATTGGCAAGCTGTCCTTTGGGCTTTCCTGTGTCTGATCCAAGACTGGCTTGTTCTCTGTTGTGCAGGGACGCTTTTGTTTATTTGTTTGTTGTTTGTTTTTGGTACCAGGAATCAAGTCAGGGTCTTGTGCTCGCTAGGCAGGCATTGTGCTTCTGAGTGTAGCCCCGGCCCAGGGATGCTTTTGAGGGCTGTGCTTTCAGGAAGTCAAGCTGGATGGAAATAGTGTAAGATCAGCGGGCTAGTCAGGGCTGTGTTTGGTTTTGAACTGTGTACAGCAGAGGCTGGAGCAGTCCTTCCTGGGTTGTGAAGGTGAAAGGAAGCTGTCTGCTGGGACCTGGGGCACAGTGGAGCAGCATACAGCACATGCAGGATGCTGCGTATCTGGAACTGTGTTCCATGTTTCACCTTCCTTTGAAACTTGCGCTGTTGGGGGCTGGGGAGCTAGCTCCGTGGAGTAAAGGCTTGCCTGGCAAGGGCAAGGTCCTCAGTTTGATAACTGGTACCACAGAAAAAGAAATGAAAAGAAGAGCTCACTGCTTACCTTTAGGGTCCAAGGGAGGGACAGAATGGTAGCACATTGAAGGATGGGTAATGTGCTTTATTCTGAGTAAAACCTGGCACACAGGTGTTATTGTCAGCCCACACCTTCATGTGAACAGAAGTGTCCAGAGGTACTTTGCTGCATCATAGGCAAGCTTGAGCACATAGGATGTGCTGGTGACAGTGTGTGTGTGTGTGTGCGCGCGTGCATGCGGCATTGGTGACTCCATTCTCTAACCTGTGGCAGTACTCCTGCCAGTGCAGCTGTCACTTAATGAGATGCAGATTGCACAAATGGGAATCAGTTCCATGGTGTTTCTCTGAGTTAAACAAATACACAATTTGACTTGGAAGCCTAGTGTGTAATTCCGGGTACATCCTCATGAATAGTTGCTACTGATGGTAACTTCAGTGAGTAGATCTCTTCTTTCTGGTTTTGGGTATTGAACTTGGAGCCCCATGTACGTTGACCATGTGCTCTGTCACTGAGCTACAGTCCAGCCGCTGAGCAAGTTCTTCTGGGATTGTTCATACCTACTAGCCCTGTGCTCATAATGCCCCAGTGTGTCATTGGTAGGTACAGGTAGGCAGGGCACTGTGGGAAGATATAGTGGCTTTAGGTTTCATTCCTTTTTTTTCCCCATGTATTTGGTACAGGGTCTCACTATGCAGCTCAGACTCATAGTGATCCTCCTGTTTCTGCCTCTCCAGCACTGGGATTACAGGCGTGTGCTACCATGCTCAGTCTTGGTGGCCAGCTCAGCATGCCCAGGTGGGCTGGCATGGCATGTGGTAGGGCATGTGGTACCAGGGATCGAACTTGGGCCCTTGATCTTGCCTAGGCAGGTGCTTACACCACTGAGCTATTTCTGCGGCCCTAGATTTTATTCTTTTTGTTTATATTTAAGACAGCATCTCATTATGTAGCCCAGGCTGGCCTTGAACTCTTGGCAGCCCTGCCTCAGCCTTCTGAGTGGTAGGATTACAGGCATGTGGCACTATGCCTGGCCTATAGGTTTCATTGATAGGAACCTGTTTCTCAACAGTAGGGTCTGATTAAGGAGTAGAAGCAGTCTAGAGTGTGAGTCTAGAGCAGTCAAGTTCATTCCAGTTGTTGGTGAGTGGATGTTAATGGTGAATTATTATTGTTCCTAGGTATTGGAGATTAGAACTCAGGATCTTTGTGTACTGAGCTAAGTCCCAGCCCTAAGTGTGTGCTCACTCACTAAATTGCTAGATTTGAATTTGTGATTGTCCTGCCCTAGCTTCCCAAAGTGTTAAGATTATAGGTAGGTGGCACTACCACCACTCACTTTTTTTTCTTGTTGTTTGAGGGCAGCTGCCTTCCCTTGCTGTATTGATAGCCTGTCTGGCCTCTAACTTTTGGTCCTGCTGTGTCACCCTCCTGAGTAGTATTACAGGCAGGTGCCACTGCATTGGACTGATGTATTTGTAGCATGAGGTTACTCCCTGCTTGATTCCTGGAGCTTTCTTTTTTCTTTGATCAGGGTGCTCATCACCAACGCATCCCTTGGGGTCCCTCTGTCCACTCCAAGGGCCGGAGTGCTGTGCCTTTCTCTGCAGCTCTAGGCAGTCCATTTCTCCTTCTTTGGTTCTTGTGGCTGGAAGGTCAGTCTGTCTGCACCCGCCTTTGCTTAAAAAAAAAGATAGTGTAGGAGGTAAAATTGTCCATGGGGGTGGTTTTTTTTTTTTTTTTTTTCATAGAATCTGTTAACAGAATTTATTCGGAAGCAAACATCAAATGCTGATTTATCTAGGGAAATAGTTTTTTCAAATGGCTTTAACTAACCTTTAGTTTTTAAAAGTTGTTCCTAGCAGTGAGAGATTTTTGTGTCAAGCCACATGGGTTCTGTGTATGAGGCAAACGTTTCTGTGAGTAGTACTGTTGGAAGATCTGCTTTCCCGAGACTGTCTACCACTTAGAAGGACTGTGGTTCTCAAGGGGCTGGGTTGATGGGACTGCACCCTGGGTGCAGGGAACTGATCACCCTGTTACAAAGTGTGTGGTCACTTAGTGTCCAACAGATAATGGCCCGACTGCCCAAGTGGGAGCGTCCATTTGACTCCACCCTTGAAAGCTTTTGGCGTAGTCAAGTTTCATTATGTTGAAGTGGGATTCTTCAGTGCTAGAGTTAGAAGGAAGGTTTCTTGTTATATATTGGGAATTGTCTGTGAGGGCCTGAGAAAGGTGCGCAGCTGGTACAGATGCTGCTGCAGGCTGTGTGTGTGAGAACTACTGCCCTCAGGGAGAGTTAGGAAGGTGCGGAGGGGGAGGAGGGGCTTCCTCCGACTGCTAACAATGAGGGTGCACTGTAAGCTGACTGCTTGCTTAGTAGGATGTCCATGTTGCTTGTTGGGTGCTGTGGGTCTGTGAGACCCAGAGACCCATGTTGCTGGGACACTGGGCTGTCTGTCTGCGATGAACTGGTGGAGGGTGTCCTATGTGGTATGGAGACTTCAGATGGTTTATTTGGAATAGAAGGATGTAGGTAGGGAACCTGGAGGTGGCTCAGTAGAATAAGCGCTTCCCTGGCAAGTGTAAGGGCCTGACTTCAATCTCCAGTTCCGCAAAAAGACTTAGGTAGACTTGAGGGAGTTTGAAAGAAAATCAGCTCCAGCACTTTGGCTTTTCTCATCTTCCAGTATTTGTTCTTGTGATTGTTGCAGTCAGTGTGTGCTAGGGTGACAGTTCCTGTGTGCTTTCCTGTTTTCCAGACCCTAGCTTAGCTGTGGGGCTTCCAGTCCATGCGCAGTGCTTCTCTGGCTGCGGGGTCAAGCTGGGATCTGTCTGTAGTTCTGGTCCCAGTGTCCAGCCAGGTGAGTTGGCCTGGGCCTTTGTGACTTAATAGCGATGCTGGTTAGGAACTGACCTTGCAGGGAGGAAGCACAGAGTTAAGCCCTTCCCACGTGGAGCCATGGTTTCACTTTTTTATGTGATTTTATTCCAAGCCGTAATAATAGGAATAGAGAGGATATTTACTGAGAAACAAATATTAGGTCTAATAATTTAGTTTTTGTGATACTGGGGATTGAACCCAGGGCCTTTGCACTGGATTTTTGATCCCTTTATTTAGTATTTAGGACAGGGTGTACAGGTTTTCACTGAATAGATCAGACTCATAGTGACCCTCGTGATTACAGTCTCCCAAGTGCCAGGATTACAGGTGGGTGCTACCACACCCAGTCTCAGCGCCCGGGGCAGGGCCGGCATGACAGGCCAAGGGGACGGAGCTCCTGGCCTGTGTCTCCCTAAGCAGACACTTTAATCCACTGGCCAGCCCTTGATCTTTTTATTTTACTTTCGTTTTCTTTGCTGACCTGTCCTGTCCTTTGTAGTGGGGGCTAAACCTTGAGAGTTGTATTTTTAGTTAATCCAGCTGTTTTACTTTCCTTCTTGGTCCTGCTCCAGGAACCCCCTAGATGTCGTGTGGCTGCTGTTCTTTGCCCCTGTTGCTCTCCTTTGCCCTGGGACTCTCATGTGTTGTGTGTTCTTACATGCAGCACCGTGAGCACTGATTCACAGAATGTGTGAGTGTAGTGATATTGAACCTGGGGGTTCACACTGAGCTAAGCCCTGGTACCAGGCCTTTTTCTTGGTGTATGTGTACTGGGGATCAAACATGGGACCTTGTGCTTGCCAGGCAGGTGCTTATGCCACTGAGCTATGTCCCCGGCCCTCCCAGGCCATTTTTGAAAAAGGTTTTGATCCAGGCCCTCTTGTCTCAGAGTTTCCTTGAGTGATCTGAACTGGAACTTGGGGTCCTTTTACCTCAGCCTCCCTAGAAGCTGGAATTACATGCATGTGTCATTGAACTCAGCTTAGAGACTTTTCTTTGGGGTTTATTTGGTTGTATTTGAGATTAAACTTAGAACCTTTTCACTGAGTTACATCTGCAGCCTTTCTTTTTGCAGTCTTTTTTTTTTTTAATTGGTTGTAAAGATTAATGGGTTTTATTTTGGCAGATTTGTATATGCACATAATGTACTTTGGTCATTCCCATCATTCTGTTGAGGCCAAATTTCACCTTTTCCTTTCTTTCTTTCTTTTTTTTTTTTGGCTGGCTCAGGCTGCCTTAAGGGTGGGTCTGGTAAGGCATGTGGAGCTGGCCATTGAACCACGTTATCCTGCGTTTGTATAAGCAGGCACTTAAACAACTGAGCTAACTGGCAGGCCCTCACCTTTTTCTTTTTCTTTTGTTTTCTGTTTTTGAGACAGAGTCTTATGTAGTCCAGGCTGTCTTTGAACTTTCTGTGGTCCTGCCTCCTGAGTGCTGGGATTACATGCGTGTGTCACCACCCCTAGCATTCTCACAGTTTTGGGGGAAGGGGGTTTCAGTGTGTTAAATGTGTTCTGTTAGGCTGGGCATGGTGGTGGGTGCCTGTCATCCCAGCGCTTGGGAGGTTGAGGAGATAAGATAACCACGTAGGACAGCCAGACTGGCTCAAAAAAAAGAAAAAGCTTTATTCGTATCCACTCCTGTTATCTTATGTGCCTCTTCTCAGTCTTTTTTTTTTTCCTCATATTGGTGAAGGATCCCCCCACCCCGGGGGGGGGGCGCGGCTAGCTCAGGCTGCATTGAGGGCGGGTCTGGTGCAGTTGGTGGAGCTGGGGACTGAACCATGGTCCCCTGCACCTGACTGAGTTTGCCCAAGCAGGTGCTTTAAACAACTGCGCTAACCTGGAAGCCGCCTCACCTCAGTTTTGTTCCCTTTGGCTTCTCATTTGAGGGTCTATATATCAGGGAGAATGTGTGATTCTGTGGTTTTGAGTCTGACTGACTTCTCTCAGCATGTCCTTCCGATCCACTTATTTTCTTGCAAATGACAGGATTTTGGTTCTTCTAGTGGCTGAATGATACTGCATCGTGTACATGCACCTCGGTTTTGTCCATTCATTTGCTGGTGGGCCGTTGAGCTGGTTCCATGTTTGGCGGTTGGGTTGTACTGCAGTAAATTCAGGTAAGCAGGTGTCCCTAGAATGCGTTGACTGTAATTGCTTTGGGTATATATACCAAACAGTGGTATAGATAGATCAACTCAAATCATAGCTCCATATTTAGGGTTTTTATTTTTTTATTTAGGTTTTGAGGAGCCTCCATATTGATTTCCATAGTGGGTGTACTAGTTTACGTTGCTCCGAGCAGTACAGAGGGGTCTTTCCACCCAGTCACCGCCAACATTCATTTATTTATTGGTCATAGCCATTTTATGAGGTAGAAACGTTTTTGGGGAGGAGGTACTGGGCATTGACTCAGGCCTCCTACAGCCAGGCAGGCGTTGCACCGTTGCAGCCCAGAGCTAGACAGTTTTGGGCTGGCCAGATAGCCTGCTCAGTGGACTGAAGCAGGTACGGGACGCGGGTTGGTAGTCCTGTACTTGGCATCTTAAGAATTTTAGTAAGTTCCTTACACATTCTTTATAATAAAATTAGACCTAATAATAAGTACAATAGTAATAAAACCAGAATCACATGTGGTCATATATTCCTGTAATCCAAACATTCTGGGAAGCTGAAGCAGGAGGATCACAAGTTTGAGTCCAGCCTGGGCAAATTTGTAACGTAGCAAGACTCCATCTCAAATGTAAAAAACAGGTTGGAAATGGTGCTTAGTATGAAGGCTCTGGATTCAATCCTCAGTATTTCTGAAACAAAACTGCACAAAAACACTCAGGATCTGACAGGAATTATCTAGAATTTTCAGGTCAAGAAAGAGGAAAAAAAAGGGTCAGGGCTCTTAAGACTGCTTGGTAATGAAAATTGTGATATTGTGGTGGTGACTAAAGCTTTATCTTCACTCAGTTAACTTTTGCTTTTGTGTTTATGCCTGCTTTTCTGTTGAAAAGGGTTATTTTCTTTGCTTTACACTCCCGCCTGCCAGTACTGCTCTTGTGCCTCGTTCCAGGCATGGAGAAGCAGATGTGTGGTGTGTTGCTGTCAGTAGCAGAGCACACTGCTGAGAATCTTTTCCATTTTTCCTGGGATTCACCTGTGAGTACAGAGCTGCTGCATGGCAAGGACTGTGCGCCGCAGCTGGTTTGATATGCCTGTCGCTGATGGGTGTCTGCTTGTCTCCAGTATTGTACTGTGACAACAGGTGTATCGACTACACCTACCTGTTACCTGTCAGCTGAGTTCCTGGCACTACTGGGTCAAGTATTAGTTATGTTTAAAATTTTGTTATTAAAGACTTGGCGTCTCATTTCTGTTCTGTGTGTCTTGAATTCACCTGGGGTTGAAAGCAGTGATGTTCTTGATCTTGGACAAAGTCTCCTGCTTTTGTGGAGGTGAAAGGCTTCACAGGTTGGGGAGTTGTTGGGTGGGGATTTGCACTTCGCAGAGGTCTTCTTGTCTGGAAAAACTTGACAGAATTTCTAGTTGAGAAGTTAATGTATTAGCATTTGTCATGAATATTTGGCGCTGTGCAGAGTGGCATCTGACTAAAGGTCATTTGGGCCCTGTGGGAAGGGTTAGATGGCTCCTGGACCATGTATGTTCACTGAGGTTGAGGGAGTTGTGAGAGGTCCAAGTGGGTCTGGGGTAGCAATAGGGGCCTGGGGAGAAGGTAGCAGCTTTATGTTGTGTGGGAGAGTTGATGGCTGCCCTGTCCTGCTCAGCCAGTGCACTACCTAGTGGACAGTTATGGCGGCAGTGGTGTGAGCAGGGTGTGGGGCCTCTGTCTGGGGGTGTCAGTTGAAGCGTCAGTTGAAGAAGGGTGGTCAGATGAGAGCAGGGAAGAGGCTTTTGGGTAGGCCAAAAATCCCAGCATCTGTGACTGTTGGGATAGGGAGCCCCACCTGGCTGAGTCAGGAGACTGTTACCATTTGCCTGCCTGTCCCATCCAGGCAGCTCTTGTGGTGGGGTCTGCTTTTGGTTAGTATTTCTTCATGTATACATGTGAATTACACTGGCATAAAACAATCACTCTATTTTAAGAGCAGGTGGGTACTATGAAATACATTCTTGATCCACCTCAGTCTGAGGGAATTAGGAGCATCATGATTGTTGTGGAATTTTTTTTGCTAGTGGATTATTAAGAGATGTAAGAATTAATTTTGGGGATGTTGAAGCCAGTCCTTGATTTTTTTCTTTTAAAAAATTTTTTTTTTCTTGAGACAGATGGTCCCTAGGTAGCCCAGTTACCCTTGAACTCCGGGTATAGCCTCAAACTTCGCTCTTCTGCCTCTCAACCTCTTGAGGGCTGGGATTACAGGCAAGGGGGATTTTTGCTACTCTACTATTTTTTTTTCAGTTTGATTCCATTTTTGAGAATGAGGCGATGTGTCTTAATTGTATTTTTGTTGTTCAGTTATTTTTTGATAGTGGGGACTGAATTTAGGGTCTCAGGCATGCTAGGCAAGTGTTCTATCACTTAGCTACCTTCCCCCCTCTTTTTTTTTTTTTTTAAGAGAAATTTTATTTTGAGAAAGGACCTCTCTAAGTTGCCCTGGCTAGCCTTAAACTTGTCATCTTGTGCCTTGGACTCCCAAGTAGGTGAAAGGCATATCCTACCAACTCCTGGCTCTTAGTGGGATTTTATTTTATTGTTTGATTTATTGCAGTGCTGGGTAGGGACTGAATCCAGGGTCTTCACACAGAACTACAGTGGTCCCTCCCTTATTGCAGAGGTTAAGTTCCAGACACCTTCATAATAAGTGAAAATCAGTGAAGTAGCCATGTTATATTTATTTCAATATTTATATATATTTTAAGGCTTTATAAATCCTTTCCACAATTACAAATCTTTCCCATACTTCCTAAACTTACGTAATTTTGACAATATACGGATACTGTATGGTACTACAAAAATCCCATGATATAGTGAAAAATTTGTGATAAATAATGTAGATTAATATTTTTTTGAAAACCTGTGAAACAGTGAGTCTGCAAAAGTCAAACTGCCAAATAGTGAGGGACTACTGTACATCTCCAACCTTTTTAAAATTTTGAATTAATTTTTAACTTGCTGATTTGATGTGAGAAAACATTGATAAATTCTCCTAATTTGCACAGTTTCTGCCATTGTATTATTTTACCCAGTTCTTTGTTTCCTTACTTGTCTTTAAATTTGTGGTGACAGTTTTTGCTTGGTATAGATACTAGAGGACAGAATTTTGATTGGTTGTACTTGCTTTGTTTGTTGTTAACGTGTTCTTGTGATATAGTGCTACTGTTTCTTAATTTAAAAGTTGGAACTCAAAATATTTTAACTTTTTTTCTTTTTTTCCCCTTTTTGATTTTTTTGAGACAAGGTCTTGCTGTACAGTTCAGACTGTCCTTGCACTTCTGGTGATCCTCCTACCTCAGCCTCCTAAGTGCTGAGATTGCAGGTGTGTGCTGCCGGACCTGGCTTTTGAAATACTTGCTTGATAGTAGTGTTTAATGATCATAAGCTAGCGTCTAGACTTTTTTGTTGTTACTGTTACAAAATTATAAAAATGTTATAAAAATTATTATTATTTTTATTACTACTTATTTATTTTTTTTGGCAGAACTGGGGATTGAACTCAGGCCCTTGCACTTGCCAGGGAGGTGCTTACTCAACTAGCCGTCTCTCCGGCCCTTTAAAAATTGTTTTATATGAATGGTGAATAAATAATAAGCATTAATGTTACAGATACTGTATTGTCTATGTAGTTTTTTTTTGGTCACAATCCTTTCCCTGACTGCAATATTTCTTTTCTTCCCTCCCCTCCCCTCTTTCTTTCTTTCTTTCTTTCTTTCTTTCTTTCTTTCTTTCTTTCTTTCTCTTTCTTTGACAAGGTCTCACTATGTACTTCGGTTGGTTTTGAGCTCACCGTAATCCAGTCTGGCCTCAACAGCCTCCCAAGTGCTGGGATTACAGGCATATGTCACCATGCCTGCAGTATGACACTGTAATGGAGAATCATTTTTTTTGATAAAACTGGTTGCTTCATATTTCCTTTCTGTTTTCTGTGGAAACAGTCCAGTGTTGGGGCCTGCTAGCCCAGTGCTGGGACAGTGGCTTTTAGGACGGCGTTCTCTTTGAGTTAGCAGGAGTCTGCTTGGGGAGGGGCACTGTTTCTCCTTTGTGTCATCCCAGTTTGGTCATGAGAGCTTTGGGATCTGGTACTTAGGGAGGTGTGAGTTTACTGTTCTTCCCACTTCAGTGCTGTGGTCTTTTCTTGCCTGCTAGAGTGTTCATGGCTTTTCTCTTTCACTATGAGTCTGTCTCTAGCCCTCCTAGGAGCTTCTCTAGCCTTTCCCTGCCCCCTAAGAGCCCAACCAGGAGGCCTGTCCAGAAATTACTGTTTGAACAGTAAATGTTAGAATTTGTCCCACACTATGAAAGTCCCCACTTGCAACCGTGTCATTGAGGTCCTCATCTCACCACCAGCCAGGTAGTGAGGGTGGGCCTGGCCTTACCCATGCTGAGGGGATAAGGGGGCCATTCTTACACCGGGGCGGGCGGCGGGCGGCGGGCGGCGGGCGGCAGGTGGCGGGCGGCTTTCGGCACCCTAGCTAAGTGTTCTACCACTCAGCTCTAGCTGAAGTCCCTTTTTAGTTTTAAACAGGGTTTCTCTAAGTTGCCCAGACTAGCCAAGAAGTTGTGATCTTCCTGCCGTAGTCTCCTTAGTGGGAATTACAAGTGCCATTATGACTGATTATATTAGATTTTAACGTAGATCTTTCTGAATTCTATATCAGTGATTTTGGGGCCATTTGGTGGCATATCTTAACTTGTGAAACAGCATTCTGTTAAATTGATAAAAAAGAAACTTGGAATATAGTAATTGTTGTAAACTATGGAGGTCAGTTATGAAGAAGTTGGTCTTAGCCTGGATGGCATAGGGGCACTAGTACTAGATCTAGAGCATGAGGGACACTTGGTGTTCTATTTGGGTGAGTGCCAGCGAAGTCTGTGCCCCATCTGGTCCTGGATCTGGTGGGCATAGAAGAGTGCCAGGCTTGCTTACTCCTTCCCCTTCCCCTTCCCCTTCCCCTTCTCCTTTCCCTTTTCCTTCCTTCCTTCCTTCCTTCCTTCCTTCCTTCCTTCCTTCCTTCCTTTGGTACAGAATCTCACTACGCAGCTCAGACTCATAGTGATCCTCTTGTGTCAGCCTCCCCAGCACTGGATTACTGGCATATGCCACCATGTCTAGTTTCAGTGGCTGGCTCGGCATGGGGCTGGCACAGCATGCGGTACCAGGGATCAAACTTGGATCCTTGCACTTGCCAGGCAGGTGCTTAGACCACTGAGCTATCTCCCTAGCTCCAGGCTTGTTAGATAGGCTGTGTGCGGTGTTTGTTTTTAGCTACTAATGTGACAAGTCATTACTTCAAGGCAGCTTGAAACAGTACTTTTATGACCTCCCAGGTCCAGGGGTAGGTGGGCCTGGACTTGCTTGTGTTCTTCTCATCTACCATGTTGTGGTCTAGAGGTTCATGTGGGTGTCAGGCCACTCCTGCGTGCTCTTGGATTGTTTGTGGAGTTTCTCCTGGGTGGACTGAAATCCCTTTTCCTTGCCACTGGTCCTCTCTCTTCAAGGCCTCCTATACTTCTTGCAAGTAGGCACTGGCAAAATGGTGGCTCGATTCTTCCAGTCTGCTGTGGGACAGACTAGTGTTCATCTGTGAGAATGAATACTGAATAACACAGTGTCGCTGTGGGAGTGCCATCACACAACTGTCTTAATCAGCATCAGTGTCCTATCCCCAGAGTCCTCCTCGCTCCACTAGGGGGAGGTAGGACTGGTGGGCCTGGCCATTGTCTCTCAGCTGCTGTGGTTCTACTGCCACTTTATTTTATTTTACTCTTTTTGGTACTGAGGACCTTGTGCTTGCCAGGCAAGTGCTTATGCTGCTGAGCTATCATCTCTCTCTCTTTTTTTTTAAACTTATAGTTTTTGAGGTTTATTTGAGACAGTATCTCAGCTAGACAGTTTAGGCTGCCCATGAACTGGCTGTGTAGCCCAGGCTGGCCCTGAATTCTGTTGATCCTCCTGCCTCAGCCTCCTGAGTGCTGGGATTGGAGACACGTGTCACCATACCTGTGCTCTTCAAAACTGTCTTCCCTGGATTCTGATGCGGCAGCCCTGGGGGAGTGCATTTTCTCCTCACTCGCCTGTGCCACCTGGCCTACTTGCTTAGGTGGAGAAAGAGCTGATGACCACTAATTAGGTAGAAAGACTCCCTAGGCAACTCTGTGGACTGTGTGGTTTTTCCCTAGCCTCATGCTCTCTGTGGTCCTGCTTAACGAGATGAAGTAGCCCTGAGCTTTTCTCTTCCACTTTAGAGACAGCAAATGGGTTCTTTTGGGGAAAACATACAGGCTTGTCAGTTTGTTGTTGTTGTCTCTTTGATCTTGCACCTGTGGGTTCTGTTGAACTAGTGGGTGTTCTCTGAGGACTTTGGACAGAGGCCACTTGTCATTGTCCTTCCTGACCAGTTCTAGCTGGTCAGCTGAGCTTCTGCCCTCTGTCCTCTTAACTGGTCTTTGGCATCCGTGCACAGTCAAACTGATTTTTCTTAAATGAAGCTCTGATTTGTTTGTTTTCATTCTCAGGGGAGACTGTGATCTTGCAGGTCTTCCCTTTTACCTGAAATTTGCCTCTCCTTGGGTTTTCCTTAGTTGCAGGCTATCACTGTCTGGGCCTCTATCCATATTCTTGAGGACCTGCTTAGCTCTGTTTTGCCTGGGTCTTCTGCCACTGCTTGGGCAAGTTCTCACCCTTGATTTTGGAGCACCTGTGCCTCTCAGGTAGATAACTGTTCTGCGTCATAACCTTCCTCACTTTTTTTCTCTTTTATGAAAAAAAAAAAAAAAAGGTAAAACAAAGTTGCGTAACAAAACAGTAGAATAGCAATAGTTAATACATTAAGTATTGTTATCTTTGAAGTAGTTACTCAGTACAAGATATGGGCATAAAAATCCTCCAAATAATATGAACACAAACCTTTCTTTTCAGTGAATTAGGAGAAACTAGTAGTATGACATTTTTTCCCCCTTTCTCATTTTCGTGGAGACCAGAGCGTGCTTGGAGCCTTGGTTTGGAGCATGAAGATACGAACTCAGGGCCTTATTTGCTCCCATCTTGCCTAGCTGTGTTATGTCTTGGGGGCGTTCATTTGGCCGTATCTTTAGCAGCTTTAGCCTTAGAAAAGGATGTTCATAGTTGTGCATAGCCTGATCCCAGCTACTTGAAACTGAAGCAAGTTCAAGGCCAGCAGGGCAGTTTAGCGAGACCCACACATACAATAAAGAATGAAAGAGCTAGGCGTACACCCCCCAAGCTGTGTACTTGCCTAGCACGCGCAAAGCCTTGGGTGTAATCTCCCCTGAGACAAAACACAGTGCAGAGCGACAAATCACAGAAGTGTGGGAAAGCTCCTCTTGTATTGGAACCCTAGCCCTAGGATGCAGTGCAGAGCACCACTTCAGCCCCCAGTCCCGCTGCGTGCACCTCTCAGTCAGGAGCACTTCCGTTAGCAGGTGCTTGAGTAGACCTTCGACAGCCCTGTCTGTCTGTCTAGTGAATGGTGCTTCCGGCCTGGTTAGTGGGAAGCACTGCTAGTAAGTTCACGATTCAGGTACCCTTCTGCCAAGAGGGACTGTTGCTCAGCTTACAAGAAACTGAGGAGAGTGTGGTGGTGTAAGGAAGAGCTGTGATGTGGGCCACCCTACACCTGGTAGGCAGGCCTGGACAGTGGGCACATAGGTGCAGGAAATACATGGCTAATGTTTTCTTTTTTTTTCCTGAGAATTGAAGGCACTTGCTGATGCAGGGAGTGGATCAGATCACAACTTTGATATCTGCACTGCCTGCCTTTGTGACCTGGAGCTTTTCTCAGTGCAGTCTGTGAGAAAGTCACTTCCTGTTGGGCTCCTCAGGACTTGGCAGGTTCTTGCTGTATTGAGAAATGTGATTCATCTGATTCGGCTTGGAATTCCTTAGGTATATGAGATCACTCTTATGCAGGGTTTTAGGTTAGCAGGCTGTGAAGTTTCTCATTCAGCCCTTCAAAGGCTATACTATGAAAATTGTTAGAATTTATTTCCACATAGCATCTGGCTCAGAGGTTCATGAGCTTATGTACTGCGAATATAGGAAGTCAGCACTGGTTCTTGCTTTCGTGAGGTTTCCTAGAGGCTAGTTAGTTCACTAGTTGGTTCATTTATAACTCTCCCCCATACTGAGAGATATTTATTCCTAATACTCGTGAGAAAAGTGTCCTCCTGGTCGTAGTTGCAGGTAAGACCCAAACTTGTATACAGATGCAGCCTATGAAAAAAGGGCTGAAAGGAGATCTCTGTGTAATGGCCATGGTAGACTAGATATATGTATGTATCAGGGCAGCAGTGTTACTGAAGGTCAAGGCGAAGGCATGATAGTCTGAAGAGGGGCTAAGAGAACAGGCTGAGGCACCAGTGCTTCTGTCCAAACTAAATGTAGGAAGGAAAGTCAGATAACCTGATCGACATAGGAAGGTGAGTGTGTTGTATGTGACTGTATTCACAACAGTATTTGCATGTGGAGGAGTTTTTCAGGTGCTTTTTAAAGGTGAAGGCTGGTGGCACTGTAGAAACTGGCAACTGTTACTGGTGGAACGAGCCATTCACTTTTACTTTGAGCTGTATAAGGAAAAAAATGCAGACCACTTTGATCTAGCCAATAATCAACTTTTTTTTTTTGGAACCGTGGATTGAACTCAGGCTCCCCGGCCCCAATAATCAACTTTTAAATGCACAATTTTCTAAATTTTTTTTCTGGTGGAACTGGGGATTGAACTCAGGCCCTTGCACTTGCCAGGCAAGCGCTTATTCTACTGAGCCATCTCCCCAGCCCCCAGAATTCTTTTTTTAAAAAATTAAGTTTATTTAAAAAAATTAACTTTATTGGTACATTTCAGGTATACATGATGATCACATTCATCATAGGAAATTTGTACCTGTACATGATACATCTTTTTTTTTCCTGTTCTCCTTCTCTTCAGTCCCTCTTTCCCTCCCTATTTACACAAGGCTTGTTTTCTCCTGTCCTCCTACTTCCCCTTTCCCTTTGAACATTTTCTTCCTATTTTACAATATCTCTTACACATTTTGGACCTTATTTGTACTTTCGGGTCCCCCCCCCCCCCGAGAAAAAAATGAGGTATTTGCACATGTGCCCTGCACAGAATTCTTAAAACCCTTAGAGGTTTTGACTGACAGGAGTGTCTTTGTTATTTGTGACTACATCCTTCCAGATCAAACTTGAGTTTAAGCTGTTGAGGTGATAGACAGGGTAGGGCTAGTCTCCAGAAGGGAGCGGAATTAGAGGCTGGACTTGTGACTCTGTCCTCTGACCCCAGACTAGAGGTGGAGTTCTATGGAACCTGACCACAGATTCTCCCAGCAGAGGAGCGTGGCCATGGGCATGGGCATGGGCATGGGCGTGGGCTCAGGTGCTGGTGCTTGTGCTGGCTCTAGCTCTGCACCTTGCCTGTGTAACATTGCTTGTGTTTGTCTGTTTCTGGGTGTCTGTTTATGTCTCCCATATTTCAAAACTTTTGAACATAAGATCCAGCCTTAGTAACTGTCACTGATTTTAATACTTGTATGGATTTTTAGTTGGCTTCAACTGATTATTTTCTTTGCATAGATTTTATTTTGCTGGCTTTCTACATGCCTGTTAAGTTATTGGATGTTACTCCTGATGACTCTATCTTGTTTGATGATGACTTTCCTCTTTTTTTCTTAGCGGAACTGGGGATTGAACTCAGGCCCTTGCGCTTGCCATGCTTATTCTACTGAGCTATCTCCCTGGCCCAGATGACTTTCCTTTTGAAATATGAACTGAGATACAGTTAAGGTAGCACCAAAATCATGGTTCAGAGCACACAGTTCACTCATTTCTGGTGTGCACATGATATTGAGCACCCATCATCTTGCCTGAATGTCCTAATTCCCTGTTAAATAACCCTGTATTTGATTGCAGTCACCCTCATCCCCCGGCAACTGCTAATCTGCTTTTTGGGTACTTATAGATTTGCTTATTATGCATGTAACACAGAAGTGGGAGACGAGACTTCCAAGTTTTAGTAACAAAACCATTCCCCGGAGAACTTAATTATCTGTAGAACTGGGCTGGATATAGAGAGGAGCACCAGGATGCTCTTCATAGATTAGTGTAGCATAACTGGTCCATGCCCAGGGAAGCTGGTTCTGTTAGCATTTTCTTTTTTTTTTTTCCTCTGTACCATGTTGAGTTTATGTCACTGTGCTGAGTCCTCATTTTTCTGGTGCGATTGTTGACTGGAAGAGTAGTCATTCCCTTGTAGATGTGTTGCCAGTTAGCATGGGTCTTCAATACAAATAGAAGCTAAAACAAAAGTTACAGGGAAAATAAAGTGAGTTGGAAAGTGGGAGGGAGTGTAGGAAAGGACTTCAGTTTAAGTAGCTGGAGGGAACCTGCTCTGATAGAGGAGCTTGGAGTGGCGCCTGCACAGGTGGAAGGCCTGGGGCTGGGGCCAGTTGGCTTCACGGCTCGGTCCTGGTCACGGCGGCGTGTACACAGCTGTGGAGTCCTCGGGGCTGGGGGCGGCTCTGCTCCCAGGAAAGGGTTGTCCAGGACAATCTCAGGCAGGTGGGGCTCTGCTTCTCCTGGGATCCAGGTGGTCCCGGGGTCAGGGTGGCTGGAGGCCTTTGCAGCGGCTGAATGGTAACCCTGATAACCTCCTCTCTGCATTCTCTGTCTGGGAGCAGGGCGAGAATCATGTGAACTCAGGACTGAGCAGCCCAGTCTGCCAGCTCCTAGAGAGTCCACCTCCTCCACGATCAGCAGAGCCTCCTCAGAGCTGAGGAGAGAGATGCCCCAAGATGGCGGTGACAGGGTACAAAGTGAAAGTCAAGCCTTGTTCTGCATTTAGTTACCTATTGCACATCTGTAGGCACAAGTGAAGTCATCATTTGTAGCAAAAATGGCTGTTAAGTCTCTGACTTAAAGCAAAAAATCATGTTTAATGAGCAGTTGTCAGGGCCCACTAGTCTGTTTCTTATGTGATCCTGAGCTATGTCACAGCTGCATCAGATGTGACCTCTGGGTGCTGGCAGCAGGCTTCCCAGGGACTCGTGCCAGTGACAAGGGTATATGAGCAGTCACAGGTCTGTCTTGCCTCTTTCATTGAAAGTTTGCTGACCTCTGTTGTGCATAATTTGATGTCTGGTGTTGAGACAAATCTGGTGCCAGTCAGATTCATGATCCTTCATAGATAAACTTTTTAAAATTTTATGGCACTGTGTAATATTTTCTGCCTATGGGAGCCTAAAATTTCACGTTTTGTTAGTGTTCAAGTCTTTACTCTTTTAATGTTGCGTAGTATTCACTGATTTATATTTTATTTATTTATTTATTTATTTTTTGAGGCAGGTCTTGCTATGTAGTTCAGGATGGCTTCCAACTTTCGTGATTCTCCTGCCTTAGCCTTCCAAAGTACTGAAATTATAGGCATCCAACACCACGCCCAGCTGCATTTGTCCTCCTTTTTGTTCCTCTTGTATAAATTTGCTGTGACGGGCCAGAGAATAGCTATTACAGGTTCTGTGGGCCACATGCTCTCTGTTGGAGCAATTTAGCTATGCCGTAGCAGCAGGGAAGTTGTGGCTAGGTGAGTGTGGCTGTCTGCCAGGAAAACTTTATTACACTGAAATGAGAATCTCATGTAGTTTTTTCTTGTTGCAAAATAATTATTTTTTTTTTTCTTTTTTGTTTTTGTTTTTGAGACAGGGTCTCTGTAATTCAAACTGGTCTTAAACTCACCCCAGGGCAGCCTTAGACTCACTGTGATCCTTGTGCCTTAGCCTCCCAAGCTCTGGGATTATAGGTGTGTGCCACCAGGCCTGACAGAAATAGTTTTTCAACCAGAAACAGAAATGTGACCATCTGTGTGTAGAGGGACATGCTTATAGTCCCAGCACTTGGGAGGCCGAGGTAGGAGGATGAATTCAAGGTCAGCCTGGACTAGATAGTGAAATTTTGTCTCACAAACAAAAACAAAAGTTTGACCCTTGAGGCTCAGATTGCTGACACTTCATATTACACAATTTTGGACTAGCTTGGATTTATTGGTGTTTAGTCCTTGAAGGTTTCTTGTAGCCCTGTGGCATTCCTGGCTGACTGATTCTGTTCCCCTGTCCTCCCCTACCCTCCCTTTGCCCCTTCCTCCCCTCCCTTCCCCCTCTTCCCCACTCCTGTTTTCCCCTCCCCGCCCCTTTCCTTCCCCTCCCCTGCCCTTCTGTCCCTTTCCTCCTCCCTTTTCCTCCCCACTCCTGCCTTCTGTCCCCTGCCCTCCCCTTGCCTCTTCCTTCCCTCCCTTCCCTTCCTCCTCTTCCCCACTCCTGCTTTCCTGTCTCCTCCCCTTTTCTTCCCCTCCCCTGCCCTCCTGTCCCTTCCCTCCTCCCCCTTCCTCCCCACTCCTGCTTTCCTTCCCCTTTCCTCTCCAGCCCTCCCCTCCCTTCCCCTCCTCCCCACTCCTATCTTCCCCTCCCCTTTCCTTCTCCTCCCCTTCCTCTTCCCTTCCTTTCCCTCTTTCTCCCTTTTCCTCCCCTTCTCCCTTCCCTGTCCTCCCCTCCCTGCCTGCCCTCTCTTCCACTCCCCTTCAGTTCAGTCTGGTTTTCTTAGGCCTGTATTATTTGTGCATTTGATCTCCTTCATGGTATTGTTTAGGGTCTTTACTGGTCAGCTGTTGGCTTGTGGTTCTTATTTTTTATTTATTTATATTTATTTATTTATTTTTGTGGAACTGGGTATTGAACTTAGGCCTTTGCACTTGCCAAGAAAGCACTTATTCTGCTGAGCCATCTCCCCGGCCCTTGGCTTGTGGTTCTTTTATGTGAAATGGATAGATTGTACTACTGTGATGTAATGGCAACATTATTACTGTAAGCAGAATTGTGTCTGAAAAAGACAGTTGTTCACTTTTTAGTTTTTTTTTTTTTTTTTTGTACAAAAGCGATTGAACTCGGTCCTGTGCTTAGGTTTTTGATGTACACAGAAGAAATTTATTTTTTCCTTAAGTGGAAAGATAGGACAGCATGTACAGTAGTGCAAGGTGTTGCTTCTGAATTAAGTATGAATAAACACACAGCCCTAGCTTGGTATACTGAGTTGAAATATTTATTGCTATACTGGGTATTGAACCTAAGGCCTGCCACATGGTAGGTAGCACCTCTGTATCACTGAGCACCTCCAGCCCAAGATAAAGTTTATATATATATTTTTTATTCTTTTTTTGAGACATGATCTCACTGTGTAGCTCATGCTAGCTTTGAATTTGTGGTGATCTTTCTGCCTCAGCCTTCCCAGTGGTGGGATTACAGGTGTACACCACCATGCCTGGTAAGAAATAACAGTCTTAAAAATTTTTGTTTTTTGGTACTGGGGAATTGAACCTGGGGCCTCACATTGAGCTACATAGCAGCTGTTTTTTATGTTGCTTGTTTTTTTTGCACTGGGGTTTGAACCCCGTTTCTTGGGTGTGCTAGGTGAGGGCTGTAGTGCTGAACCACTTTCCTCAGCATTGTAAAAAGCTTTTTGAGACAGGATCTTGTAAGTCATCGTCTCTGTCTCTGAGCCAGGATCTCACTTTGCTGCCCAGACTGTCCCAGACTCATGTTTCCTTGACTCATCCCCTCAGGTAGCTGGGTTCTAGGTATGTGCGTTGTGCTTGGCTTTTACCCTTATCCATTAGGTGGGAAGAAGAAGCTTAGACATTTAACTAACCAGATGAGAAGTACGGTTAGAGGGTCCTGAGGGTGTTTCAAAATTTACCAGTTTAGCTTGTTTTTGGGATGAGGGGTACTGGGGCTAAACCTAGGGCTTGGGCACTGGTGTATGTATACCCAGCCCTTTTTAATTTTGAGGTAGGGTTTTGCCAAGGTGCTAGGATGCCCAGGTTGGGATTGAGCTTGCAGTCTTTGCCCCAGCCACTTGGAATGCTAACCTTACAGATGTGCATCACTACATCCAGCTGGCTAAATTGCATTTAAACTGGTTGTAAGGAGGTCGCGACAGTGGTGTTACATAACTGAAAGTATTTCTAATCTCAGGAAGATCAGTAACATCTGGGTGGATAAAGTTCACATTTTTAATTTAGGTTAGTTATATTAATACAACACCAGGCCTGGCATGGTATGGTGGTGGTACATGCTTGTAATCCCAACATTCTGGGAACCTGAGGCAGGAGGATCACAAATTGGGGCTCAGCCTGGGTAAATTAACAATTTATTGAGCCTTGCCTAAGAAAAATGAAATGAGGCTGGAGATGTACCTCACTCAGTTCAGAGGCTTTGGATTCTTCTGTTACCCCATCCACACTCACATGAACGCAAAGTATTATTATTATTATTATTATTATTATTATTTTTTTTGGTAGAACTGGGGATTGGACTCAGGCCCTTGTGCCTGTCAGGCAAGCACATATTCTACTGAGCTATCTCCCTGGCCCCTCCAAAGTATTTTTTATCTGAAAAGTTTTTTGGTTAGAGAAGAGACTATGGTAAAAATGAAACAAAAGATTTTTCTTTTGTTTTCTTTTCCTCACTTCTTTTCTTTCTTTCTTTTTTGTATTATTTAGGGAAGGGTCTACAGGGTGTTCAGGGTCTCACTACTAGATCAGACTCATAGTGACCCGCCTGTTTACAGCCTCCCAAGAGCTGGGATTACACCCATGCCCCATCTCAATTGCCATCTCGGTGCTGGAGCAGGCCTGGGGAAGGCGCTTTAATCCTCTGAGCTATTTGGCCGCCCTCTTTCTTTGACTAAGTATTCCTGGCTGGCCTTGAATCCAAAGTGATCTTCTTGTGTCTGTCTCTTGAGTGCTGGGAAACAGGTTGTTACCATCACCTCCAGCCAGGAAAGTTTTTCTTTGATATTGTTATTCTGTTTTATTAGATCTCTTGGAGTAAAGTGACTCTTCTACCTCAGCCTCCTGAGGGGTTGAGACCACAGTGTGTAACCACTGTACCTTGCTTGAAAGAGAAGGTTTTAGTTTGATAGAGTTGTACAAGAGTATAAGCTTAGAGTATTTAAATATACATTTAAATAATTGTAAGATAATTTAAAAAAATCAGATTTTCTTTCAGGTTGTCCAGCTGAAGAGGTTGTAGGCATTTGATACACGGATCTGTAGCTCTTAGAAAGGTTCTTCTGTGACAGTCTCCAGGGAACATGTCTTGGGACCCAAGGTGGTGTCTCTGTAAACCTGTGGTACTTCGTGGTTTGAAGCAGGTGTTGTGTGTTCCTTGAGTTTAACACAGTCAGGTTCCCAAGTCTGTGTAGTTGGAAGTGAAGGATTTATTTATTTATTTATATATTTATTTAGGTTGTAGTTGGGGATGAAAGCCAGGGCTGGGATCACATGCCAAGGCAGGCACCCTGCAAATATAGATTTAACAGATGTCACCTAGACTCAGAGGTAGGTGATAGTCCCATGGTGTGCAGTTATAGTACGGTGACTTTGGAGGGCCCAGGGGCAGTGCAAATGAACTTTTCTGTCCTCAGTGTTTGCTCTTCATTCTTTTGTGTGGTCCAGATTCCAGCATGTGCCTGTCCTTCCTGTCTGAAGACGTCCGAGTTGCTTGCGGTGACTGCTAGTAACAAGTACTTGCAATTTTTGTTGTCTCAAAATGCACTTGTCGGGGCTGGGGAGATGGCTCAGTAGAGTAAATGCTTGCCTGACATGCACAAGAGCCTGAGTTCAATTCCCAATTCTGCCAAAAAAAAAAGTGCTTGTTCACTGTGGTAGACTGACAACTGGTGGTCAGTTTTTTACACCCAGCTGAACTGAACCAGTGCGTTGCTGGGTATGCGAGGCCCATCTGAGGATTGTTGCCCATGGCAAAGGGAGCAGAACTGGAGAAAGAGGCCGTAGGGAGCTTTGGTTCTTTTGGAGGAGCTTGTCATGCTGGCTTTTTGGATAGACTTGGCTGTGCTCATTGTTGAAGGAGATTATTATGGTTGTCGCTGAGAATGGCTACAGTTCAGTTTGGGGGAAGCTCTGGTCCTCATTTTTTTGAATATAGCTTCCTGGCTCTGGAGGGGAAGTTTGTGCACTATTCAGTCTCGTGGTGAAGCTTGTTATACTGGCTTTCCTAGTGGAAGCCCAGCTGTTGTCATCATTGAAGGAGCTTGGACTTCACTGTCACTGAGGATGGCTGTGGCACCTTTTGAGGGAGCTCAGATTCGTGGCTGTAGTGCAGATCCCTCAGCCTGCTAGCCCAGATCGTTTATCCTGCTAGCATAGACTTTCTAGCTTCCATCACTGGCCTTTGGGTCTTCCCAGTACAGGTATGTGAAACACAGGCCTGCAGGAGATGTTGCTGTGGGCTCTTGGCCTTGTGTTGGCCTGGGATGGGCGTGGGGGAGGCATTGTGGTGGGCTCTAGGTCTTCAGCTGGACTGAGGCAGGAGGTTACTGTGGGACCAGGCCCTCAGCTGGATTCTTGGGTCTTTAGTGTGTGGATATATTTCCTGCACACTTTTTGTATATGACTCTTTGGGTGACTATAATAAAATGATCTTATAATTAAGAGTCTCATGCTTTACTGACTGAGCTAGTTGGGCACCTAATAATTTTATAATTAAGTGTCCTGAATTGTATTGTTTTCCCATGTAAAGCTCCATACTACAACATTAACATAAGCCTGTGCTTTGTTGGGTAAGGAGCCCAGGCTGCACCCTATTCCCGTCCTGTCACGGTGGCTGGTTCAGTGTGGGGCTGGTGTGGCAGGTGGTGCCGGCGATCGAACCTGGGTCCCTGTGCTTGCCAAGCAGGTGCTTAATCTGCTGAGATATCTCACTGTCCCTCTCATTTTATATTTCATAATCTTAATTTTAAGATGTTAGATGTATATCCTTTGTCTCTGTTTAACATGGCCAATATGTAGTTTTGAGAACATACAGGATTTTTTTTTACTTCCTTGTTATTGTTTCCTTTGTGTTAGTTTTCCTTTGGTTGGTTTTGTTGGTTTATTTTCTTTTTTTTTAAAAAAAATTTCCTTATTGAGCAACTGTTGCTCAATGTAAAAAATGTTTTTCTTTTTGCATGTCTGCTAATGTTTGATGACATATTAGTCATGGTTTTACCTTGTCTATTGCTGAATATTTTCATATTATTATCGGTATTCTCTGGCTTTGTTGCGTGATGTAGTTTAAGCTACAGTGCTTGGATACGGCTTGGTTCTTGCAATTCATTTTCAGCTCTGTTAGATGAGACCAGAGCAACATGTAGTCTGGGGCTGAATCTTCTCTGGCGCTGAGACTAAGTCAGTGAGAGTTTTCACTTGGCTGGGGCAGGGGCTATTTCCAGGCCTGCGTAAGGACTGGCTGGGTCCCCTGCCTCCACCGTGGTGCTTTCCTCATGTGCATGTGCTGATCCAGACTTGAATGGGAAGCCCTGTCACATCCTTGGCACCTTCTCTCTTCCTGTGCAGCTCTGCTTTGCACGTAGGTTTGCTCCTCTGCCTGTTTGTCCCCACTGCACTGGACATGCTCCATGCATGTGTTCCTCTCAGGAAAGTCACTGTGGTCCTGGCTTATGGCTAGCGGCCTAAAAACCCTGTCACCTGTGTTTTTCACATATTACCATTTAAGGGAAGCAGTGAAGAAACTGTCCCTCCATCTTGGTCGAAGTAAAGCTCAAATATTGAAGTTTTTTACATGAAGCTCAGGTTTTGCAGTTAAGAACAAATAGTGATTTTTTTTTTCTCTTTTGGGGTGCACAGATGTGTTACCCTATCAGGCTTTTAATTAACCCCAGGGCTTTTGAACAGCGCTGCATACTTCAGCCATTGTAAGTTTTGAGACTGGGTCTTGTTAGACTGCCTCTGCTGAGATGAAATTTGGGATCCTCTTGCTTTAGCCTCATAGGTAGCTGAACGGCAGATCAGACTTACCTTTCTGCCTGGCTTAATAATGACATTCATTTTTTAATGTATTCAGTACAGGGTCTGCAGGGTCTCACTACACAGATCGGACTCATAGTGATCCTCCTGTTTTCAGCCTCCCAAGTGCTGGTATTACAGGTACACGCCACCACACCCAGTCTCAGTCACCATCTCAGCATGCCCCAGGGGCAGGGCTGGCACAGCATGCCCGGGGATCGAATCCCAGTCGGTCGCTGTGTCTGCCTAAGCAAGTGCTCGCTTTCCCTGCTGATCTGTCTGGCTGACCCAAACTGACATTCTTAAAGTTTCAGGGGTGGATTTTAATTTCAGCTGTGTGGTATTGGAAAAAGTGGTGCCTAGTTATGATTTGGAGCCACTGCCCTGATTCCTGCTGCGAGTGCCAGCACTTTTGACTTCTGCAAATGAGAATTTAATGAAGACAAAACAGTGTCTTAGTGTAGTATGAAAATCGTTTGGTTTTACAGATCCTAGAATGAAAGGCTGTGTAGATAAGAACAGGAGAACCAGGTAGTTGTTAATTGATAGTCAGTGAAGCCACCAGGGGCTGGTGCTGGTGTTGAATGGATTTGAGGTATTTTTAGGATGCATGCAGAGTATTATCCATAGGCCTGTTTCTTCCATCAGGATTTTGTACCTTAAATAAAACTATTTTGGTTGCCGCCACCCCCCCGCCCCCGAACTCAGGCCCTTGTGCTTGTCGGGGAAGCGCTTATTCTACTGAGCCATCTCCCCGGCCCTTTGGGTTGTATTTAAAGAATTGCTGTTGAATTAAGCATCTTTGTTCATACGAGCTTGCAGATGGTTAACAGGATGCATCTGAACCTGCTGGAGTGATTGATGTTAGCCTCCAGTGAAACTACAGAGGATGAGAAAGTGCCACATAATAAAAAAAATGTGCAGTTTATCTCCTGTGAAACAAAGCCAGCATTATCTAGATTACCTAAAATTAGTGCTAAAGTGAAACAGGAATGAGTTTTTTTTTTTTTTTAAAGACAGGGTCTTGGTGTGTAGTTCAGTCTGCCCTGTTGGTGTAACTCAGGATGGCCTTGAAGTCACGTCAGTACTCCTGCCACAGCCTTCTATCCAGGTGCTGGGATTATAGGTACATGCCACCACACCTGGCTCCATGGAGTGATGTTTTTATTTATTCATTTTAAAGAGAAAAAAAACCAAACATAACAAGAACAAAGACGGAAACAAAGCAACATAAAACAATACATATGGTACAGAATTTCAAAACAAAAATAGAAAATTAGCAATGGTTGTTATATTATGTATTGTAACCAAATTTGTAGCTCAAATTACCAGATACAGGTACATAAGATTGATCAAACAATTAAACATTAACTCTATCTTTCAATAATGCTTATTTTTTTCCTTGTCCTTTTTATTTTTTAATTTATTTTAAATAGTATAATAAGATGGTACACATCTAAAACCTTTTTCTTTTTTCTTTCTTTCTTTTTTTTTTTTTGTGTTTTAGTACAGAGTCTACAGGGTCTTACTACACAGATCGGACTCATAGTGATCCTCCTGTTTTTAGCCTCCCAAGTGCTGGGATTACAGTTGCATGCCACCGCGCCCAATCTCAGTTGCCGGTCTCTGGGTGCCCCATGGTGGGGCTGGCACTGCATGCTGGGGCTTGAGCCCTGGTCCACTGAGCTGTCTGGCCAGCCCAAGACAGTGCCCATTTAAAAGAACAAGATGAAAGGTATTCAACCATGATTGTTATGTTGCTGTCTTCAATGTAGTTGTTCAGATTATAGATATTAGCGTGTAGAATTGGTCGAAGTAAAAATTTTAAACATTAACTGCTATTTTCAAAAAACTGACAAAAATTAGTAGTACAGTCATCTCAGCTATCATGTATATATACTTACAATGATGCCTCCCTCTTTTGGAGTGATGTATTTAAAATTGAGATATAATACATAGAAAACACCTCTGTAGTCACTTTAAACAGTCCTGAGATCTTTAATACATTTACAGCATTGTACAACCACCACCACTTAGCTAGCTTAGGACCGTGTTTTGTAGAAGGATATATATATATTTATTTATTTTTTGTTAGCTCAGGTGCCTTAAGGGAGGGTCTGGTGCGGCTTGTGGAGCTGGGGATCTGACTGTGGTCCCGTGCGCCTGACTGAGTTTGCCCATGCAGGCACTTTCTTAGGACCATTTTTGTAAACCCAAAAGACATGTTCACTTGCATATCCTGCTTCTTCCGGAATTGTTTGTAACCACTAGTTGTCCCAGTTCTGGATTTGCCTGTTATGGACGTATCATAAACAGAATCCTTTAATATGTAGCCTTTTGTGTCTGGCTTTTGCTTAGCATGTTTGGAGTCCCTGATGTTGTAGCACATACCAGAATTCACTCCTGTTTGTGGCTGAAAAGCATTACATTCTATGGAATTTGGTTTACTGATTCACCTCTGGGTTTCTCCATTTTTGTCTGTGGGGAATGTAGCTGGTATGGATCTGTGTGCCCAATTTTTTTCCTTTGAATACTTTTGGGTTTGTATGTCTGAGTGCAAATGCTGAATCATGACAATCCTGTGTTGACTGAGGAGTCGCCAGAAGGTTGTGCTGGTTCACGTTTCTACCAGACCGTTTCAAGAAGCTGGCTGCTCACTGTGTGTGTGGCTTAGAAGCTGGGCTGCCATCCTGAAAGGTGGGGGTGGTGGGCACCAGTCACCGTCCCAGAGCTGCTGCCTATCCTGGGCGATTCCTCAGGTGGTCCCTGTTGCCTATAAGCTTTTGATTAGGTCTGAAAATGTAGATTCTAAGTGACTTTGGCCAGTTTATTTGTTGCACTTTGGAGGAACAGAGTTGTGGAGCCCCCAGCCTTCCTGTGACTGGGGATTCAGGTGGTCTTCCCTGATGAGCTGTGGCTGGAGCTGAGGTGGCTGCTGCTTTGGCTAGCCGCAGAGTGCAGTCTTCAGCAGAGGATCTGATTGAAGTAGCTCGTTTATGGTTTGTGAAGGAAAAAGTCCAGCAGATAATTAAAGAGGAATGCTTTTTAGAGAATTGAAACATGACTGTTTTAAGAAGTTGGATTTTCCTTTCTGCTACTGTGGGTGTAACATTTGTAGCCTTTGCACCAGTGTGGGTTGGAGCTGTGACCTGGGGCTAGATGTGGCTGCTCCCTGCCTGCAGTGGTCACAGTCTCTGGTCCTGTGTTTCTTGACCCCAGCTTCCTTCCTGCCTCTGCCTCCCAGATTCCATCTTCTGAGGTCAGCTGGAGGGGGTTGTCAGCTTTCCCAGTCAGTATAGGGCTCAAGAAGGCAGCAACCCTAGCCAACCCTCTTCCCACTGCTGCCCCACTATTAAGCTAGCCAGGGAAGTCTTTCCTTTATGAGGACTGGATGCCAACCACTTGGGAGGCTGAGGTAGGAGGTTGCAAGTTTTGAGTCCAGCCTAGGCAGTTTAGCTAGATCCTGTTATAAAAGAAAGGGCCTGGGGATATAGCTTACTTTAATAAAGAAGGCCTGGATTCAGTCCTCAGTACCACAAGAACAAAACCTGTGTTCAGAGACTTGGTAACTGCTAAGGTGTTGTGGGCTCCACCATTTTCCTTATTGTGGAGATGAAAATAGGTTGAGTGGGACCCAGAGAGGATGGGTTACTAACCCAGGGTCACACAGCCATAAGTGCCAGTGTCAGGGCTGCTGGCCAGAGACTAGTTGTGCTGTCTCCAGTCCCATGTTTCATATGCCTGCTGTCTGGGAGTGGTGAACACCTTGGGATTAGGTGCCTGGTTCTCAGCTGTATGCTTCTGCTGCCAAGGGTCCCACACTAGTGGGCCATGCTGTCCCACACTAGTTCTTCACAGCATATTGTATGCTTGGGGGCTTACTGCCTGCCTGCTTGCTTGCTTTTCTTTTTTCCTTTTCCTTTTTCAAAAGCATAGGTAGACTTTAGAGTAGATGCAGAAGAGTTAACCCTTCAAGAAAGAAGAGAACATATGTATGAGTGCAATAATTAACTCCTGGAGTTCTGTGGAGCTCATGGAGTGAGGTACTTGTCAGCGTTTTACTCAGAAGTTACTTTGGAATTGCGAGCTGTTGTCCTGTTCTTTTTAGATGGTCAGTGTTTCCTCAAAGGCTATAATGTAATAAACTTAGAAATGGAATTTAGAAAGGTAAATTCTTAATTTAACTCAGGTCCCAGGTAAAGGCAGGAGGTCCCCCCCCAAACCGGGGATTGAACTCAGGCCCTCGCACTTGCCAGGCAAGCGCAGGAGGGTCTTTAAAAGCATTTCCTTTCCTGAATCATTGGGGTGTAGATTATAGCCCTCCCCAGAGTCCTATGTGCTTTGTTCTGGAAATATAGGCCATGTGTCTTTGGGTCTGAAACTTGAAATATGATTGTAGATGTAGTATAGATTGAAGTCTTCGTTTACTTAACTATAACTGGTAAAACGTTCCATTTTGAATGCTCCTTTGTCCCCCATGCCTGCCTGTATCTACCTGCTTATCTTAACCCTTCAGGAGTTGGAACTCTAAAATTATTTCCCATGTCAGGGTCTTGCTAAAAGGGTTATTTCCTTTGAGGGAACAGGTAGAGTCTCTACTGAATTGACTTTTAGGTTGGCAAATGTAGTGGATTTCTTTTCTTTTTTAAAGCTCCTTTATTTTTATTTATTTTTGCGGTACCAGGGATTGAACTCAGGACGCTGCACTTGCCAGGCAAGCATTTAGTCTACTGAGCCAACTCCCTGGCCCAATGTAGTGGATTTCTAACTGGAAGTCAACTTATTACATCCAGCTGAATAAAACTAGTGTGGTGCTGGGTGTGGAACATCCACCTGAGGATTGTTTCCTGCAGCTTAAAAGGCAGGACAGGCAAAGCTGCTGGAATGCTGTTTAGGATGTTGTTTGGAGAAGCTGTTGGAAACTGCTAGTTCTCTTGGACTGTTCTGCTGGAGGACCTTGTCATGCTGGCTTTCCTGAAGAAATTTGGGAGGAGCTTTGGTCCTTATCTTGAGCATCGCTTCCTGGCTCCGGAGTGGAGGCTGGGGCACTGCTCAGCCTCATGGGGAAGCCTGTCATGTTGGCTTTCCTGATGGGAACTCGGCTTTCCTCATTGCTGGAGGACCTCGCTGTTGGTGAGGACGGCTGTGGTACCTTTGGGGGAGCTCTGGTTTTTACCGTGAGCATTGTTTCCTAACCCTTGCAAAACTCCACAACAGCAAGGTTGACAAGGCATCACGTACAGATGGTTGGGCTGGAAGGCTTTAAGACTGTTAGGGCAGCTTGCTGCATTTGAAAAGAATCTGTTGCTTCTTCCTGTTAGCTGTGTATTTTCATCGCTCCCAGACTTGTCCAGTTACCTGGTGACACTGACCTGGAAGTGCCTTGGCAACCAGTCCATTCCTGTTGTGGGTGTTTTGACTTGGAATAGGCCTGTGATTCTTTATTGTGTTAATTCTTTATTGTGCTTATTAGATACTAATTTCTTTAGAAGTTTTTGGGAAATAGGTAGATGTCTTCCAGGGATGCCTACTTAGGTGTTAGAATTTGTTAGATAACACTATTATCTTGATCAGTGATTCTCCTTCAAAAAAAAAAAATGTCTTTCTTGGGTTTGAAATATTGATGTCAGCAGCTAGACACTTCTCAGAAGAGGTACAACTGGCCAGTATGCAGCATCACTGGCTTTTAGAGAAAGGCAAATTAAAAAACAACATTGAGATACAGTCTTACCCTGGAAAGGATGGTCATCATCAATAAATCAAATAATAAATGCTGGTGAGGCTGCAGGAGCAAAGGAACCCTTCTGTGTTGGTTGGTGGGAACGTAAACCACTAAGATAGAAATCAGTTTGGAGATTCCTCAAAAACCTAAAACTAGAATTTCCAGGCTACAGGGTGTACTTATTTTATTTTTGTATACCAGGTATCCAATTCAGGATCTTGCACTTGCCAGGAAGGTGCTTATGCTGCAGAGCTATCTCCCCATCCACACAGGGTGTACTTTTATCTTGCTTATTCTTTTTTTATTTGGCCCAAGCTTGCTGTGCAGAGCCAGGCTTGCTTCCTCACCCTCTCTCTGTCCGTCTGTCCATCCATCCATCTTTTTATCTTCTTCAGACAGAGTTTCACTATGCAATTCAGGCTGCCCTTGACTTATTTTGTAGCGCAGGCTGGCCTTAAATTCTACAGTAGTCTTGCTGCCTCAGCCTCCTGAGTGCTGGTATTACAGGTGTGCAACCATATGCCAGCAAATAAACTTTGCATTTTGAAATCTGAACCCAGTCCCATCCCACTCTAGGAATTGCATTTGATTTAGCTATTCTCTTTTTAGGTATCTTCCTCAAAGAATGAAAGATATACTACAGTGATATGTACATACTCATGTTTATAGCAAAAAATTCATAATAACTAAATCTTGGAAATGGCACGTATACCTATCAGCAGATGAATGTATAAAGAAAATTCGTATTTACACACCATGAATTATTATTGTCCTATAAAGGAGGATAAGCTTAAGTCCTATGTAGGAAAGTGGATGTGCTTTAATTTTTTTCTGTATTTCTAGGGAAGGGTCTACAGGATATTCAGGGTCCCTCTACTAGATTGGACTCATAGTGATGCTCCTGCTTACAGCCTCCCAAGTGCTGGGATTACAGGCGCATGCCACCACACCCAGTTTCTTTTCTTTTCTTTTTTTTTTTTTTAAATTTTTAATTTTATTTATTTATTTATTTATTTGTGTGTGTGTGTGTGTGTGTGTGTCCAGCTCAGCCCACCAGGGGGCGGGGCTGGCTGGCATGTGGTGCTGGGGATTGAACCGCGGTCGCTGTGCTTTGCTAAGCTTGTTCTAAGTAGGTGCTTTAGACCACTGAGCCATCTCACCAGCCCCACACCCAGTTTCAATTGCCATCTCAGCGTGCCCCTGGGGGGTGAGGCTGGCACAGCAGGCCCGGGACCAAACCCCCAGCCCCTGTGCCTGCTTGCAGGTGCTTTAATACGCTGAGCTGTATGGCCAGCTCTAATAATGTTAGATGAAATAAATCATGTAAGCTTAAATATTCTATGGTTTCTCTTTTGTGAGAAACCCAAAATATGAATGAAGACCAAAGTAATAGATGAGAGGAAGTGGGGCCAGGAAGATAGCTCAGTAGAATAAGTGCCTGCCTGGCAAGCCCAGGGTCTTAAGTTCAATCACTGGTACTGCAAAAAAAAAAAAAAGAAAAAAGAAAAAGAAAAAAGGAAGTACACATGTAGATCTTTCTTAGATTTTTTTTGAGATAAGCATTTCTCAAATTCTCAAGAGCTTGGGGGTGAGGAAAGGAGATGAAACAAGGATTAAGATTTGTTGGTACATGTGCCAACTCCACTGAAAGAGTATGATCATTATGTACTGCAAACATGTCCTTAAAAAAAAAAAATGATGGCGGGGGCACTTTTTTTTTCCTCCCATTGAGTCCTAGGGATCAAACTTAACCTTACAGCACTGTGTGCTGTACACCTGAGCTACATCCCCAGCCCTAGAAACTAGCATAGGTTACAAAAGAACGAAAAAGTTGGCTAGGTATGCTAGTGCACACTCGCCATCCCAGCAGGCGGAAGCTGATGCAGGAGGATCACTGAATAAAAGGCCAGCCTGAGCTACATAGTAATACCTTACTCAGAAAAACCAAAACCATACCCAAATTATTCAGATACTGGAGTTTTTCCCATAGTGCTAGGGCAGGGACAGAGAGCTTCCAGCATGCTAGGCAACAGTTATACCCTGAGCACCTCTGCAGCTCTTTCAGGGTTTGTTTGGAGTGTCTTGCACCAGAGCGCAGCTACTCAGCTACTCATAAGTGCGCGCTCTCGCTCTTTTTCTCCCCCCCTTCTCTCCTCTCTCCTCTTTCTCTCCTCTCTCCTCTGTCCTCTCTCTCCTCCT
>NW_004524791.1:2597470-2599274 GCF_000260255.1 Octodon degus
AAAAAAAAAAAAAAAAAAAAAAAGATTTATTGAAGTATACTTTTCATACCACAGATTGATCTGTTTTAGGTATGTGATTTATTTATTCGTTTATTTATTTTTATGTATTTAGTACAGGGTCTATACAGGGTCTCTTGGTAGATCAGATTCCTAGTGATTCTCCTGTTTTCAGCCTCCCAAGTGCTGGGATTACAGGCACGCACCACCATGCCCAGTCTCAGTATCTCAGCATGGTCTGGGGGCAGGGCGCTGCATGGCATTCTGGGGATTGAACTCCCGACCCTGCATTCTGCCTAAGCAGCACTTTAGTCTGCTGAGCTCTCTGGCTGGCCCTTATGTTTTAGAGGGTTGTGAGTGTGGTACTTTTTTTTAGTAAATTATGAGACCATAACCCAACTTCAGTTCTAGAACATTTTTCTTCCTGCCTATGTGGTTGGCCTCTGTTCCCGTGCCTGGCGCAGTTGACCCCTCTCTACCGTCTGCTTCATAGTTTTGCCCTAAAACCAGTGGCATCTTTGTGGTATGTGGTGGTACATGCCTATAATCCCAGCACTTGGAGGCTGAAGCACGATTGCTGGGAGTTTGAGTCTAACCTGGGCTATGCCATGAATTGAAGGCCACCCTGAACTGAATAGTGAAATCCTGTCTCAAAAAGATAAACAAAAACAACTAGTGGCATCTTAAGCATTTACCAGGCTGGTCTGCAAAAGTATAGTTTATCTTTTATCTTTGATTAAAACTTTGGGTTCTGATTTGAGGAGTTGGTAAATAGCTTGGACTCTGTAGCTGTTGAAATCGCTCAGCTTTTCCATAGAGTCAGGAGTGTGCCCACAGAGAGCAGGGGCACTTCAGGTGCCAGGGCAGTACTCGCTATGATCTGGCCACAGTGCTGGTGGTGCAGAGACCAAGGCTGCGCAACTGTCGGTGGGCACTGCTGGCTGCTGTGATGCATGTATCAGTCCAGTATCAGGTGACATTGCATTGTGGGGACAGTGCTGGGGGGGGGGGCAATTATCTTTAAGGAAAGCATCTTGAAGAAAGTTCTGTTTTTATTTTTGTGGTACCAGGGACTGAACTCAGGACCCTGCGCTTGCCAGGCAAGCACTTATTCCACTGAGCTATCTCCTTGGCCCTCAAAGAAAGTTCTTGACTTTGCCTTTGGACTGTATGTGTTAGTTTTATGGGTGAAAGCTCATTCTTTGTGTATACTGTGGGAAAATAGGTTTTTACTGTCTTAGTGAAAGACACCTGTTCATCCCAGTACAGACTGGTGGTGGTAGGCTGACTCTTCTTAGGGTGATGCCATTGTGCAACGTGGTGCCTGTTTTCCATGGAGCCTCACTCTGTTACAAAAGGCAATCTTTATTTTCATTTATGCAGGAAAGTTACCTGCTTAAGATGATGGCTCCATAAAGGGCCATGAGATGATGAATACAGGGTTAGGGCATTTAGGAATTGGTGTGTGAGTAACTGGTGGTTTTTTTGTACCAGGGATCACACTCAGTACCTTATGCTTGTCAGGCAGGTGCTTATTCCACTGAGCTATTTCCCTGGCCAGTGAGTGACTTTTTCAAACTCTCCAGCGTGGGTAGAGCTACAATGGAGAATGGGTTGTGCCAGTTTTTCCTTTTTTTAGCTTTAAGGGAATAATGTTACAAGGAGTACGTGGAAGTTTTTGTTTGGCTTGGTTGTGTGCTCCTGAAATAGTCTCAGAAAGTGTGAGCACTTCTAGCTTGAGTGACTTAAGGCATTTTTCCTCTTGAGCTAGTTGTAGCTGCTTGCTTGCTTGCTTGCTTGCTTGCTT
>NW_004524791.1:2599575-2608580 GCF_000260255.1 Octodon degus
GGGGGGGTGGTGGTGTTGGGGATTGAACCACTTTGCCCTGTGCCTGACTGGGTTTGCCCCCGCAGGTGCTTGAACAACTGAGCTGACCCACAAACCCCCTACAGCTCTGAAATTGGGATGTTATGATTATGCAGCATTTGTCACAGTGTACTTTCCTGTACTTGGTTGGATCTAGTGTTTGTTGTTCAAACTGTCAACAGTTCAGTCGAGTTATATATATTGTTGGTACTGAAAGCGTAAATGCACTATTTTATACAGAATTTCAGGAATTATGTAGATACCTTTGGCAAAACAACTGGATTTTTGACCAGATTTGTCTCACTTTATGGTGAGTTTGAGTGTTTTAAAGTCATGTCCCAATCCTCAGCCTTTTCTCTGCGTTTCTCCCTCTCTAATGTGTGTGGTTTGCTGCTGCTGCTTCTGCTTTTGCTTCTTCTTTCTTCTTCTTTCTTCTTTCTTCTTTCTTCTTTCTTCTTTCTTCTTTCTTCTTTCTTCTTTCTTCTTTCTTCTTTTTAAAGCTGTCTCCTGCATCCAGCTTCTGCTTTTGGAGTGGCTGACTCAGCAGTTGCTGGGCTCCTGCTCCACCTTTGCCTGTGCAGGCCTGCCTCTTCATGTTCCTTGGCCACAGCCTTTTGGTGTTGACCCACCTAACCCATCCCACTTGTGCATTTTACATGCAAAAAAAAGGGGTGCCTCATTCTTCAGAGTGCCATCCCCTTGCTTGCAAAACCTGGCTGGAGAGGTGTCAGATTTTTTATTCATTTCTAGGTGAGTGGGGAATGCTGTCATTCTCCCATGTGTGGCAGGCAGGCAGGTAGCTGTGTGTCTGGAACCCTTCCACACATGATGTTGATGCTTGTGCTGGATGGTGCTGCTGGGAGGGTGTTTGCTGTGGGAGAACTGAGAACTGTGCTCCTTTGTCTTCCCTGTCTAGAGGGCAGGCACCTGTTTGTGTCAGCTGTGAACACACTGTGGCTGAAAAACTTTTGGCTGAAGGAGATGCATGTATCTTTGTAATGAAGGAGGCAGATGCAGAACCGTCCTGTGCTGTTACTCCATACACAGCAGGTTGGAACCAACACTGTGGCTCAGGTCATGCTGTGGAGGTTTTTCTCAAGCGCTCACACCCCTGGATTTTGCCTTATTGTGCTGCTTGTGTCTTCTGTCTTGACCTCTGTCCTTTACAATTTCTGTTGTTTGCACCAAATCTTATTGTAGGCCCTGAGGCGATTTCAGGCCTCTGTAACTCTTCTCATATTGATAAAATAGTGGGGGTGTTTTTATTTTTGTTTTTGTGAAGGGCCTCACTATGTAGTGCAGGCTGACGTTAAGCTTATGGTGATCCTTCTGCCTCAGCTTCTTGAGTGCTGGGATTACAGGTGTGTACCACAGTGTTTGGTGAAACAAAGTTGTTTAATTTTTTTTTTTTTTTTTTTTTTGTGGACCAAGGATGATGTACCTACCTAAGCAGGCGCTTTGATCTGCTGAACTATCTCGCTGGCCCGAGTTTGCTTTCAATGCAAGGATTTTAACTTTTAGGCTGAATTTGGCATTGCTTAAATTAGAATAGAGTGATTGTTAGTGAACACTGTCAGGTAGAGGTCGAGGAAAGCCTCTCCCCCCCCCCTTTTTTTTGTGGTTCTGGGGATTGAACTCAGAACCTTGAGCTTGCCAGGCAAGAGCTTATTCTACTGAGCTATCTCCCCAGCCCTAGGAAAGCTTTTTGTAAAACAGTTTAGAAAAGCCTTTTTGGTAAGTGGCTGTGACTGGCTGGCACTTGTGTTTTCCAGTAGATGCTGCATCCAGTTACTGTTTAATTACACAGGATATTTAAATTTTTATTTTACATTTTGGCGGAACCGGAGATTGAACTCAGGCCCTTGTGCTTACCAGGCAATCGCTTATTCTACTGAGCTATCTCCCTGGCCCTTGAATTTGAAAAGATTTATACATTTTTGAGATTTTGAGTTACTGGGTGGTGGAGTATAATCTGACATTGGATCTATAAGATCTTTTTCTTTCTTTCCTTTTTTTTTTATTTTAGGGAAGGGTCTGTAGGGTGTTCAGGGTCTCACTGCTAGATCAGACTCGTAGGGATCCATCTGTTTACAGCCTCCCAAGAGCTGGGATTACAGGTGCATGCTACCACGCCCGGTCTCAATCACTCACTTGTCTCAGTGTGACCCGTGAGCAGGGCCAATGTGGCATAGTTCCTTTTTCTTTTTCTTTTGTGGTACTGGGGATTGAACTCAGAACCTTGAATTTGCCAGACAAGCGCTTATTCTACCGAGCTATCTCCCTGGCCCCAAGTTTTTTTCTTCTTAAGGCAAGGTTTTTTTTTTTTTTTTAATTTTTATTTATTTGTGTGTGCGTGGGGGGTGGCTAGCTCAGCCCACCAGGGGGCGGGGCTGGCTGGCATGTGGTGCTGGGGATTGAACCGTGGTCCCTGTGCTTTAGCTTAGCTTGTTCTAAGTAGGTGCTTTACACCACTGAGCCATCTCACCAGCCCCAAGGTTTTCTTATGTAGTTCAGGCTTGAAATTACTAGATAGTTTAGGCTGGCCTAAAACTCATGGTGATTCATGCCTTAATCTCCTGAGTGTCAGGGTTACAGCCATATAGCACTACATTTGGCATAAGATCTTTTTAAAGTTTGTGTAAAAGAACTTGTTTTTATGAATGTTCTTTGCTTCTTTAGAATGAATATTTATTTAAATATTTTTAAAGTTTTACTTCAGAGAGTTATAATAGCACAGGAAACCTTTACTTTTTAAGGACTTCCAAGTGGATCCCCCCCCCCCCCCTTGAGACAGGGTCTCACTGTTAGGCTGGCCTTGAATTTATGTAGCCCACTGGCCTTAAATCTGTGGTAACCCCTCTGAGTGCTGGGATTACAGGCATGCCCCTCCTGTCCTTATTTACACTTCTTTCCTTTTCGCTTCCAGATCATCCCAGTAGGATGGCCAAGGCACTATCTGGATTTATTTTTGCTTTGACAAGACCGGAGGAAGGCGTGTTTCCCCTCACTGCAGCCCCTGCTGGGTAGAGCTTCTGCAGGCTTTGTAGGACTCTGTCCCAGTGGGTGTAGGAGTTGGACTTTTGGGCCTCTAGTTTGTGCTTGCAGGTGTCTGCTGTTCTCCTCATGAGGCTGCTGTAGCTTAACCCTTGACCCACGGAACAGTTCCACTTTCCATTGATATATATGAAAGATGTTTATAACTGTACACACTGAATTCTTTGGGTGGATGCCTGTCTATGTGCATTATCCCATAATTCCTTGACTATGGAGAGTTGAAAGAGGCAGGGTGACTGCACTGAGATGTTTCTGGGTATTAATTAGGCCTTGCTGTTTTTTTTTTTCTTTCTATTTTTTTGTACTGGAAATTGAATGTAGGCCTTTGTACTTTCCAGACAGCTTTTGATGCCGAGCTATCTCCCTGACCCTTAGCCCTTGCTCTTAAAGTGCTGCACTTTCTTGGGAGCCTAATTCTTTTTTTTTTTTCCAATCTGATTTGTTTTTAATTAAGTATTATGGTCACATACAAATTTGTGCTCATGTTGTACCTTCCTCACTTTAGTCCTTCTTTTTTTTTTTTTTTTTTTTGTTTGTTTGTTTTTGGTGGAACCGGGGATTGAACTCAGTCCTTTGCGCTTGCCAGGGAAGCACTTATTCCACTGAGCCATCTCGCCGGTCCCCTCTTTAGTCCTTCTAATGAGCTGACAGGAAGCACCACTACCAATCACACATACAACAGTAAAAGTTTTAGTCTTGTGTTTTTGAATAGCTGTTTAAATACTACCATGAATAGTAACTCAGTCTGACCTAAAGAAATCAAAAGTCGAACTTGCTGTTATATCATGCTAACTCTTAAAAGGATCTGAATTTACAGAACTATAAAATGCGAGAAATGTTAAATATTCTTTATTTGGTATTATACATACACCACACTAAAATTCCTTTCAATAAATAAAAGGTAGCACTTTTTAGATATAGGGCATTCTAATTAAATTGGCATAGTCAAGACTAAAAATGTAGACATAGCTTTCTTGTCTTCAGCCACTCCCTTTAACAGGCTAATAAACAAACTGAAACAGTGGAGTCTTGGTTTTGAAACAATGAAAGGAGTCTCTTAGTATTTAAATATATTCACATAACAGTTATATAAATCTAAATATAAAACCAACCTTCAGTAGTTTTGAGATGATATTCTCAATCTTTGTGAAAAGTTGAACATTACTAATCAAGTTCAACCAAGTATTTAGAAGGGAAAACAGTGATAGTATTTACTGAACTGGAATTACTATCAAACCTTGAAAAAAAAATGATATACATTTAACTACAAGCCAATTTTATTTAAATCAGGACTGTCCAACAAAAATATTCTATCAGCCACTCATGATCTGAATTCTGGTGTATGAGATTAAATTATGGTACACATACAAAAACCGTGAGATATTTCTGTTCTGTAATAAATAAGGCAGTGACTATTACTCATTAGTAGCCTTTTTGAGGTAAGCTATTAAGTCTGCCCTTTCTCCCTTCTTCTTGATGCCAGCAAAGATCATTTTTGTTCCTGGGATGTACTTCTTGGGATTCTCCAAATACTCCATCAATGTATCCTCTCCCCAGGTGATACCTTTGTTCTTGTTGGCATCTGTGTAAGAGAAGCCAGCAGCCTGACCTGTCTTCCGCCCAAAGAGACCATGGAGATTTGGCCCAGTCTTGTGCTTGCCTCCCTTCTCAACAGTGTGGCACTGGGCACACTTCTGTACAAAAATTTTCTTGCCTTTCTCAACATCACCCATTTTTAAACCTGCTGCAGCTTCCCCGCCGGGTGGTCACCGGTCTTCCCTCGTTACCACAAAGAAAGTTCTAGAGCAGAAGCCTGACGTCCCGCTCTCTAGGGAGCCTAATTCTTTATCAAAGTGCTTGGTAGGTCATTGGTCACATGACATAGAGTGGATTTCAGCTCATGCCACATGCAGTGAGGACCAGAACACCAGCTGGTACTGTTCAGAAGGGGTGCAGTGGTGGTGGAGACTGTCCTGTGGCTGTGGTCCGCCCAGACTTTGCTATGACGGCTGTTGGAGTTCATGTGGTTGCTTGGTCCAGGAGTAGTGATGTGGGAAGCCATCGACACTGCTCCTTGGTGATTTTCTGAAGGGCTCTGGTGGATTTATGAGCAGTGCCAGTGAGGAGCTGCTGAGCTATTCCAGGGCAGGCTCGAGGACTCACTGCCCAGGACTGTGACTGCAAGCGTGTGCCTGCCCCATGGGCACAGTCACAGTTCAGACAGGCTTGTGCCTGTTGCCAGCTTACTCTTGCCCAGAGAACATTGGTGCTTGTTTTTTTCTTTGGTAATTTTCAACACTGACCTGGTTGATTTGATTTTATCTCTGTAGAAGCAAAAGTATTAGGTCATACACAGGTATGCTCATAACTCACAGTTACTCTGTTAAAAATTGCAGCTTTCAGAAAAATTCTGTTTGCTAAGAATAGTGGGATCTACTAGAACCTTCATTGCTCTGAGTAGAAAATATGTGTAAGACTTTTTATCATCATGTCTGTGTACTTTGAATGCTTTATATTGTGCATTGAGGTAATATCCTGACATTTACCTTTGAGGGAAATGGAAAAATGCAGTTATTTTGATAACTTGATGTTGAATCTTTATTTAGAAGGGGCCAGGCCAGGGAGACAGCTCAGTAGAATAAACACTTGTCTGGCAAGCGCAAGGGCCTGAGTTCAGTCCCCCGTTGCATCAAAAAAAAAAAAAAAAAAAAAAAAGAAAAGAAAGAAAATAGAAAAAAAAAAGGTTGGGGGGGAGCATGTTGAATTCCCTAAGACAGTATCTTCCAAACTGAATCATGAGTCAGCATGTCTTATTTTAAAAATTTCTTCCAAACCAAGGCCACAAAAATACATTTCCATGCCTTTAAAAAATCTGTACTTTTGACATTTATATTTAAGCCTGTAGTACAAATTGATTTTTTTTTTTCCCTTTTGGAGACAGGGTCTCCCTGTGTAGCTCAGGCTGTCCTTGAACCTGCAGTAAGATCCTCCTGCTTGCTGGGATTACATGAGTGCACTTCCTTGCCTGGCCCAAATTTTGTGTCAGATGGGGAACCCACTCCCTGTGGTTGTCCAGTGCACACCTGCTGTCCCAGCTGCATCTCCCAAGAGGGTGCTTGTGCCCCCCGGCCACACAGCTCTGGCTGTGGGTGTGCACACCGTGTTGAGCTTGCTGTGTCCTCTTAGTTGGCTCTCTGTCTTTGGTTACAGCTGTGTGTTTATAAAATGGCCTGACTGTTGCAGTGTGGGGTGTGCATGTAAGTTGACTTACATGTCACCATTTTAATCTTTGTATCTAGAACACTTCTTTTCTACAGATGAGAAAACTAAGTATACTAGAGGCATTCACATGGTCCCAAGGTCCCATAGCCCAATGGAGGCAGGACTGGAACCCTATCCGTGGCTGTTAGACTCCACCATTCCGTGGTGGCTGTGTATTTGCTGCCTCATGTTTGTCTGTAGGGAAATAAAGGTGGCCATGGTGTCAGGGTGTCTTGGAGGTGTAGAAATTCAAAGTCAACCTGGACTGCATAATGAGACTCTGTCTCAAAAAGCAAAGATGAGGGGCTGGGGAGATGGCTCAGTAGAATAAGTGCTTCCCTGGCAAGCACAAGGGCCTGAGTTCAATCCCCGGTTCTGCAACAACAAAAAAAGCAAAGATGGTGAAAAGCTGTGTCCTGTTTGCTTTTCCTCCCCTGCCCTCTCTATGTCTTTCCTTACTGAGAATGGATTTTGATATGTTGCCCAAGCTCACTTCCAACTTCTGGGCTCAAGAGATCCTCCTCATCTCCTGAGTGTGGCAATTGTGAATGTGCACTACTGTGCCTACTGTCTTGGTTTCCCAATTATGAGTCATTTCGTCAAGTGATCTGACTTTTTTTCAGTTTCCAAAATGGCAGCCTACAAGTTGATGCTATTTGGGTGAAGTTTTGACATTTCCTTTCTTACATGTTACCTTCAACAGATTGGTGACAAGTTGCTGTAAATTTATCAGCTCTGATCATCTTTGGTTTGAATGAGATCAATCTCATAATCGATAAGCATATAAAATTCAGTTTTATTTGCTTAGCTGAAGAAAATGAGTCTATTTAGGAGTAAAACCTGAGGTTTTTTTTAAAAGAGGAGTTGAATTGATTGATTGATTGATTGATTGATTGGAGACAGGGTCGCCCTGTGTAGTCCATGCCAGTCTTGAACTCACTGTATAGCCCAGACTGGCCTCAAACTGGTAATGATCATTTTGTCTTGGCCTCGTGAGCATTGGAATTACAGGCGTGTACCACCATGCCCAGTTTGGATTGTGCAATTTCTGTTTAAGGGTTTCTCAGTTGACAGTTACCTTGTTCATTGTTACCTCAGGTGCTTATAATAATTTGATTAAAACCAAGGTGTAAATGTGGGTTTTTTGAAACAAGGCCTCATTTTGTAGCTCATGCTGGCCTTGGACTCACTGTGTGGCCCGGGATGGCCTCAGACTTGTGATGTTCCCTCCTATATGCCATCATGCCCAGCTTTTTTGTTTTTTGTACAGTATGCTTTACACAGTAGTGTACATATATACAGTACTGTTTTATACTACAGTACTTTAGCTCTGTGTTCTTTTGTATGTTACAGTACTGCATGTAAACATTATGCAAATATAAGTACAATCATCCAGCTGGAGTTTCTGTTGATCATTTCTTCTGAGCACTGTAACGTAAGTGCTGATTTTAAGGACCTGGATGCTGGAATGGAACTTGGCCATTAAAGGAGGAGCATCTGGATTGGACTTGGGTGAGCAGAGAAATCATAGTGCTTTGAAGCACATTTGTGAGTGAGGAGTTGGTGACCATTTGTTAGTAGTGAGATGTAGTTTCCAGCAGGGCTCCTGTCATAAAGACTGTCACACCTGGCAGGAACCTTGGTCCCTGCCCAGTGCCTGCTCCTCCCACACATGCAGGGCATTTCCAGGCCTTGTTGTGGTGCTCTTGTTCCGTTGTACACCATGACAGCTTAGAGCATGGCTTCTTCAGTTAGCACCTGCTGCCTGGGATCTTGGCAGTTTCTCCATCTTGTGTTCCATTGTGATCAGTATTTGATGCACACCAGATTTTGGATGACTAGAATCAAAGGTTTTGAGTAGAGCTTGAGTCTTCCTGCTTGTTTGCCTGTTGTGCCATCCTCCTTTGGAAAGACTTGATCTTGTCCTGTAGAGCAGGTTTCAGCTCCAGGAGAACATGGGCATACAGTGTGTAGGAAGGGCTGTTGGACAAGCTGCCTTATGCAGGTCCACTGGAGCCCTGTGACGGTGTGTCTGCAGAACCTCACCCTGGGAGCTGCTGCTGAAGTAAGGGGACCTCCAGCTTTGCTGTTATTCCTGGCTTTCATTGACTTTCATGCAATCTTCTGTCTCAAGCTAGACTGCTCCTACTTTGAAGGGAAAGGGAGGATAAGATTTTTAAACAGAGAAAAACTGTTCTGTGGTGGTTATTGTGCAGCTGTGAATTGGAGATTTGGGCAGGGGAGTTAACTAGGTCAGTAATTCTTATCCACTTTACTTGGGAAATATTCAGAAATTAAAACAAAATAACACTTGCATCAGTCACCCCAGACACAAGACAAAGCATCTTTAGGTGGTGGGATAATGTAGGGGACAAATCATAGTGAGTGGAGTTTTGAAATACCAGGAGCATACTCTGCTGTAACCTTTGTCTATTTCTACTGGGTGAAGCTGCAAGGCAGGGCTTTTCTAGGTGAATATTGCACTGAGATCATTTCTCCACTGTGATGACTGAGGGATTCTGGAATCTTGCATTTAGAGGCCTGGGTTTGTTTCTGTATCTCCTGTGGTGTCATTAAAAGAAATAATCAAATGTCTTTCATATTGCAGTAGATGTAGCTGTGAGAGACTCGCCTCCCACACTCCCTCCCCTCCTCCCCTCCTCCCCTCCTCC
>NW_004524791.1:2608838-2617237 GCF_000260255.1 Octodon degus
CTCTTCCTCCCCTCCTCCCCTCCTCTCCTCCTCTCCCCTCCCCTTTTCTCCCCTCCTCTCTTCTCCCCTCCCCCCCCTTTTGGAACTGGGATTCTAACTCAGGTGCGCTGTGCCTGTGCCTCCGAGCAAGCGAGCACGCTTGCTTGCTTGCTCTTGCCTTGCCTTGCTTGCTTGCTTTTTTTCTTGCTATTGGGGATCAAACCCCAGACCTTGTAACACTGGTTCTTTTTTTTTTTTTTTTGGCGGAACTGGGGATTAAACTCGGGCCCTTGCGCTTGCCATGGAAGCTCTTATTCCACCAAGCCATCACCCCGCCCCCTGAAACCCAGACCTTTTGCATGCCAAGCAAGCACTTATGCCAATGAGCTGTCTCCCCAGCCGCTCTTTCTGATTTTTGACACAGAATCTAGCGCTATAGTTTAGGCTGGTCTTGAACTCACTTTGTAACCTCAAGCACAGGGCTCTCTTCCTACCTCAGCTTCCTGAGCAATGGGAGGTGTTTACTTAGGGCGTTTTTTGGACATGAGGCCCTTCTTTCTCTCTGTATCCCAGCTCTGGACCAGAACATGGGCAAGCCAGACAGTTCTGCTGTTCTTCACATACTGTTCTCCTCTTAGGAGTGCTTTTAACTAAGCAAAAGCTTAGTCTTGTCTGACTTGGAACTAGTGAGCAATAGTTCCTTTTCTGCTTGTACTTACGTACTTTAAAAGCTTCATTGTAGCAAGTACAGGAAGAAAGGAACTTGTAACTTGGCATGTGTGTTCATTGAGGTTCTATGCTGCCAGGAAGTGGTGAGTTTGGGGAGAAGGGAAAGGGGACATGTGAATACCAGGTATTAGCTCAGGTGAGAGTCACAGCCCTTCTAGGACCATTGTACTTTGCCAGAAGTCATGTCCATTCCCCTGAAGGGGGTTGTCTAGTGAGAATCTCGGACTTGGTCTTCTTTCTTTAGTTTTCATTTCTGAGTTCTGTACATAAGGTACCTTTATTTGGTGTGAATTCTTACCTGTTTCAAAGAATGTAAACTGGGTGGAAAGCTATGTTTTTTACAATAGTGCTTATATAAAGTGGCCTTATATCAGTACTTGTTATCTCTTAAGTTAATTGTGCATACCTGTGTTCTTTGTTGCCTGGGCTAACCCTGTACTGCGCTTTATGTTTTTGTGTACCACCTGTTATAGTGCCCAGTGCTGAGCCATAGTGATCAGAAGTGGTGTCCACGGTCAGGGATTAGCTAGTTGGAGAAGAGCACTGCTATCATAACAGTGTTGGGGTGGGGGGCACGGTGTGCTTGGGCTAGTTTTCCTAGGTGTAGTGGTGTCATGCATCATGATAAAAAAATATGATGAACGCTGCTGCCAAGTGCCAGCCAGTGGGAAGGCCTCATACACAACATTAGCAACAATGTGAGACAAGTTTCAGCTTGTTCAGTACAGTCAGTCTGTGAGTTATGGTTAAGAAAAAGGGTGTTGTAAATCACAGATCACAAACAATGCATTTATGTGAAGTTTTGCCAGTTTCATTGGCATTGGGAGATCAGACTACTTCAAATTGTAGCTTTCTAAGAAATATCATCAATCACAGAAGAAAATTGGCCTGTGGTATGATCCTGAGACCAGGGTTCAGTGTCCTCAATGAAATAACTCAATTTTTGGGGTGACATCAATCAAGGTCCAACATTGAAGTGTTGATGGTATTTTGTGACCTTGATGGAATTGTGTGGGCTTAGATTGTACCTTGAGTGCTGTGGTGAACTCTGAATATTTATTAGGCTTATTGGAGCATTTATGAGATGATTTGTGTAGAAAATGGTCTGAGAAATGGGTAAGTGGTTTCATCCTCTTTTACAACTGTGTCACCTATCACTTCCGGCATAGCAATTTCTGTCAAATGACTTTAGGGTGTGTCGTCATCTACCGTATTCACTAGATGTGGTACCATATAGGTTCTTCCATTTCCCCAAAATTCAAAATGGTGTGTATATATATTTATCTAGTATTTTTTGAGCCAAGTCTCAATATGCAGTCCAGGCTGACCTTCACAGTTGAGATTAAACAGCATGCTTATTAAAGGCACCACAGTTCTGTGGATTACAAAGAAGAGAATAAAGAAAACAGTTGAGTTGGTGGAGGACAATCTAGCAAGTGAGATAAAGCAGAAATAAGACTTAGCAAGAAGGAGCCTGAGGGAGCCTGGGATCGGAGTGATTTATAGGGTAAAAGCTGCTGTGAAGGCAGCACAGGTGAACGTGTGCTTTTGCTTGTGTGTCTCAGCATTGTATCAGTGTTTCATATATCAAGGAGGGCTTTGCCATTTAGATTTCAGATACCCTCTCCTGGAGACCCTTTTATGCAGGGCCCAGTACTGTGCTTTATGTGGTTGGTGGTGACTGGAGAGGCCACCATTTGTTAACACTTTCAAGCTCACGTTTGTACCAAGACACTGTGTCAGTGAAGGAGATGCACGATATACGTGTGGAATTTCATTGTGTGTCTGACTACACCCATCGAGGCTAGCTGGATTTCTTGGGTTTTCCTTTGCTACTTGAGAGTTCTATAAGTACTTCTTGATAAGGAAGCAGGTTCTGCATGGCCAGTCCTGGGAACGGGAGGGTTTGCATGTACGGGGAAGTCAAGAGTGGGATGTGAACTCCACATGTAGGAGGCTCACTGGTTTCCCTACCCTCAGCCTGTGAACCACTTTCAAGCTGTGAACCACTTCTAGGGCTGCAGGCATCCCTTCATGATGTGACAGTAAGTACAAAGAAAAGTACAGGCAGAGCCAGTTAGCAAGATTGCCAGATCGGGATTGTGGAACAGGCTTCCCTTGTTGGTCTCAGGGAAACAGTTTGCTTCATTTTGGTGATACTCTTTGGTTGCAGTGGTTGGGTACTAGGCTGCCTTAGTGAGACTGGAGAGGTGGTTCCAAGGTAGAGGCTGCAGCTAGCAGGGCCAGGAGGGAGCCTGCTCTGGGATGCTTGTGGGGATATAATTGACCCAAGAGGTGGGTGTTCATTGAACTTTGTTCTCAGCTAAGGGAAAAGTGCACCGAGGACTGGCTGACTTAAGTGAGTGGAGATTCACTTTTGTTGCACATAAGATCTGTATCCCTGGTTACCTTTTTCTTTTCCTCTATGGACAGGTTGTCCTATCTCAGATGTTAGGAATTTATTATCTGAGTTGCTGCTGTGAGTTTATAGTGGCAATGAAAAGAGCAGTTCACATTTAGGAATAGGAATTATGAGAAATTATATCAAATATGGAAGAATCCTAGACTTTTAGATCTGAAGTTGCTAAAAGGCTGTTTTTTCTTAATAATTAAAAATAATTACCCAATACTATTATGGACTTCTGGACTCTATTTTAGATTATTTTGCTGAGTTAACACACCTATAATATTCAAATAACGGAACTTAACAAAAAAAGGGGATACAGATGAATGTCCATTGTGTATCTATGTATTCAAAGTGGTTAGGATAGATATATAGTTGCATTCTCTTAATGAATAGAGAGATATGTTCTTTTTTTTTTTTTTTTTTGATTCTTCAGCTAACACAGAAGAGATGATTTATTGTACACACTTTACACTTAGCCAAAAGAGAGAACAGTAGTAGTCCAGAATGCCACAGGTCTGGGGCAAAAAAACCAGGAGACTGCTTAGTTGGAGCCAGGTGATCTTTGAGGTGGTGTTGGCGATCAGATGGTAATGAAGTTCTAATCCAGCACGCAGTCCAATACTTGCATGAGCGCTGTCAGTCTCCAGCGTTCTTTCTGTTCTTTTGGCCTCCATGGGTGTACGAACTATTTTACTTGGACCTCTGTCTCATCTTTCTTCTTTTACGCTTCAGCCTGCGCATTCGCTTCTTCCTCCACTTGGCTCTCATGGCGCAGAGGTTCCTAAGAAGATGGCGTTAAAGTCGAGAGCGAGAGATATGTTCTAATAGTGATTGTAAATAGGATATCATGTCCGCATCTTGTACAGCAATTAACCACTAGGAAGAATATGTGCAATGTGTTAATTATTGAAACTGTCCTACCAGTTTGGATTGAAACTGTCTCATTGCTATTTGTTTCTCAATAAAATTATGGAAAAAAAAATAATTTTAGGGCTGGGGAGATGGATGGCTCAGTAGAATAAGTGCTTCCCTGGCAAGTGCAAGGGCCTGAGTTCAATCCCTGGTTCCAGGAAACAAAAAAAGAAAAATTATAGTACCATATGTGTACAGGACATACCAACTTCTATTTTTCTAGTCTCAAAATAAGATTTAAAACACAGTTTTCTAAATTGTAGTGGGAGGTTTTTCAGCAGTGCAGTGAAGAGATAGGAAAGATAAAAGCAGCCTTTATTAACTCCAAAGACAGGAGAGGATCAAAGGCGGATGGGAAAATCCTCCAACCTCAGACAAGAGAGCTGGGGCTTTTGTGGACTTTCGCTGGAGTGGAGTTGGAGGGGCGGTTTCACTTACATGTAAGGAGCTCATGGGGTCTCCTGGGTGTGGTGGAAAGGTGAGAGGAGATTGTACCTAGGGCTGGAGTGGGGAAGAAGGAAGGAGTGGTCCTTGGGAAGGTAAGCTGCTGTTTTAGGGGTTTCAGCCATGTTAGATGACCACCATAATAATTTAGCAGTTCATACTGGAGCCAGAACCTGTCAGTAGAAAAATCTTTGAAGGAAAGCATTTACCATCATCCTACATGGATTTTAGGGCTAGGTGTTTTTTTTTTTAAATAGAGTCTCACTTTGTAGTGCAGGCTGGCCTTGAAATCACTATGTAGCTCAGGCTAATCTTGAACTCAATGCAATCCTCTTGCCTCAGCCTCTTGAGTGTTGGTTACTTGTCTGGTTTTGAGAAAACTACTGTAGTAGATTACCTTGGGAAATGTTGCTGTTACAACCCTGCTCTGAATTCCCCAGTCCCTCTTCCCCACATTCATTTAGGTCTTTTAATTTCTTTCAACAATGTTTTGCTCAAGAATCTCTTTGGTTCAGGTGGGTTTTTTTTGTTTGTTTTGGTATATTAAAATTAATTCATGCAAATTTATGACTGCAGTGAACACTTTTTTCTTAGAACAGTACAAGCACATATTTGAATGCATAGTATCCCACCCTAAAATATCCTGGTTTGGGCTGGTGAGATGGCTCAGTGGTCTAAAGCACCTACTTAGAACAAGCTAAGCTAAGCAAAAGGACAGCGACCGCGGTTCAATCCCCAGCACCACATGCCAGCCAGCCCGCCCCCTGGTGGGCCGAGCTGGCCACACACACACACACACACACACACACACACATTTAAAAAAATAAAAAAATAAATAAATAAAATATCCTGGTTTTCTTACAAGGGCTTAAGCAGTCACATACAGTAACAGCAAAATAATATTTAAACTCTTAACTTTTTTTGGTCTTTTGTCTTTTTGGTGGAACCGGGGACTGAACTCAGGCCCTTGTGCTTGCCAGGGAAGTGCTTTCTCTACTGAGCCATCTCCAGCCCCCTTAACTTTTTAGCTCTGACTCAGATACTTCATTTATGTATGTACCTGAATGATAAGGCCCCGCTCAGTGCAGGGCCTTAGACTCTCCGTGGAGCTGGGACTGGGACTCGGAGGTCTGCTTCCTCGGGTCACAGTGCTCAAATTACAGGTGTGTACCACCACACCCAGGCTTTTAAAATACACATTTTAAATAACAGAAAAAAATTAATGCTTTCTTCAGCTTAGTTGTGTGTGGTTCAGGTTTATTGCTAAATGTTTTATTTTTTTGGATGTTAAGAATTGTTTTCTTAATTTACTTTTCACATTGTTCATTGTAGTGTATAGCAACATGACTGGACCTCATGCACTGATGTTATGTAACTTCAGCTCATTTACGCATTCCTTTCTGTGAGTTTCTGGCTGGGCACTTCACTTTAGTTCAAGCTTTTAGTTGTGCCCCATTGATGGTAGGTTTTTGTTTCCTTTGTGTTTTCCCTGCTGGTTTTGGACATTGTTCTTCTGAACTCTGTCACTACATATAGAATTCTGTTTTGACAAGGGTTCAGGGAGAAAATTAGCGTTCCTGCAAAGAATTTTGTGAATGAGACTTGTAGCATGTGAAGAATATTTTCATGGAGCTGTATTTGATTTTGTGCTTCCTTCTTAACAAAAGACAGACTGGTACCCAGTGTCCTGCAGTCTATCCAACTTGGGTTATTCATTTTCTAGAGATAAAACAGATGGATGTTGAGGGAAGTTGAGAATAAGTAAGCATTGTTCTGTAGGAGTATTATACTGGGAAAACATGTTGGCCATAGCACCGAATTCTGATCTCTTGTGTGTTTCCGGTGCCCATGACCCTGATCATAAAATAATGAGTTTAACAGTGACTCCAGAGACAGTATGTACATGTGTTCTTTTGTGTTTTATATTGTCTTGGCCTGTTTTCTGTTACTATAGCAGAGTACCCAGGACTCTGTAATTTACAAAATAGACAGGTTTATAGTATTTTGGCTAATAGTTCTAAAAGTTCACAAAAAGAGTGCCAGTCCCAGTGTGGTTTCTGGTGAGAGCCTCAGGCTGCTAATGGATGGTGTGGAAAAGAGGAAGTTCAAACAGGTGCACGGACCGCACTCCTGGAGAGAAGCAGTGCCTGCTTGTGAGGGCTCTAGTACTTCTGCCAGGCCCCACCCTCCCCAAACTGCCCCTCAGCACCAGTGGAGGTGGGAAGAGTTGTTTACAACTCCAGCAGGTGTGTGCTGCTTTGGAGCCCTGGAGTTCACTAAGAGGTGGAGGCGTGTTATCAGCGTCTTCCTGATTTGAACCTTCTGAAACATTGGCAGGCCGGTTTCCAGCGGATATGTGATGCTGTGATGATGGTCGGTGCTTCCTGACCTGACCCTCTTGTGGCTGGCCAAAGGGGGGACCTGGAGGGGGCCAGCAAATTGTCACTTAGGAGCCTGTGAACTGCAGCTGTGGGCTTCCTGCCTGAAACTCAGTGCTTGTCCAGGGTATTGGAACTTGGCCACCCTGTGCAACCCTGCAGCATGCTTGATTCTTCTCTGTGTGGTGTGGAAGTGGTTCTTAGAGTTTGAGTTCATTATCAGGTGTTTCTCAGTTTCTGATCTGATGTTTCCCTTTTTCTTTTATAGCTCAGTATCTGTTCACTTTTTAGAACATCTTTTGTCCTCTTTGGGCTGGGTAAGTGCAGGAGCCTGGTTGCTTCCCTTGATTGATTGTCCTGTGAACAGTGTGCTCAGCCAGCCTTCTGGCTGGCTCTGTGTGTGTGTGTGTGTGTGTGTCTGCACACATGCTAGTCATGCCCCAGCCTGTTATCAGTTTGTACTCTTTGCTTTGCACTTTTCTTCTTAAAAGGGTTATAGAGAATCATGTTGGAATACTTTTGCTTCTTGCTTTGTATTTCCTGTAGAAAAAGAAATGAATCAAAGAAAGGTGTATGTGAGGAGCTTCTTTCCTCTCCCATCTTCATTTCTACCGATACCTCATATTTCTAGTTACTGGGTTGTTTTTATTCACGGAAGCTGTCTCATCTAAATCAGACAGTAACAAGTGGTATCCCATTCCTTTCTCCACATGTAACTGTGTACAAGAAAGAAAACAAGAAAGACAAGGAGTCTTGTTTCCGTGGGAGGAAGACAGGGTCAGGCAGAGGACAACCAGAGCACCAGTGGGCGCCCACCCCATAGCATCCTGGTGCGATGGTTTGTAGCCAGTCCGCCTGGTCATTCGGGCTGTGAACTTCACAGGGAAGTGTGTTGAGGCTAGAGTTGTGTTCTTCAAACAGCATCTCTCTCCCTTGTGTGCATTCTCAGAAGTTTAACTCGTATCTTGTGCATGCACACTTGATGCCATTTATTTCTAGAGATGGTGATGGTGTGTGGGATCTGCAGCCAGCTGGGTTCAGTGCTGGCCCCAACCATTTTATGTGCGGCCCTGGCTGAATGTCACATTCTAAGGCCTGTTTTCTCATGTGTCAAGTTGGGGTATGGGTAATCCTGATCTGTACCTTATAGGGTTACTGTGAAGATTAATCAATTGAGTCAGTACTAGGCAAAGCCAGCTGGGGGTCATGGTTCATACCTGTAATCTCATTACTTTGGGAGGACAAGGCAGGGGGACTGTTGGGAGATTGAGGCCAACCTAGGCTGCATAGTCAGTTTAAGGCCAGCATAAACTAGACACTTGAAAGTCCCCGTCCCCAGGGTAGGTAAAAGAACTATATGGAGTCATCTTTCTTTTTTTGGTAAGAAACAATTCGAGGAGCTCCTATATATAGTTGGTTCAATTTAACCTGGTGGTTGTATTTTGCAAAACTATAGTATGTGACAACTCAGATACTGGCACTGATGGAATTCATTAGTCTTATTCAGATTGTTCCAGTTTTCCTTACATTCAGATCTAGGAGGAGGAGGG
>NW_004524791.1:2617337-2634524 GCF_000260255.1 Octodon degus
GGAGGAGAATATGCTTCTCTGGTATTTGTCACTCTAAGGGGATCTCCTGCCCTCTAGCACAGCTACCTGTCTCTGACCATCTTCTCTTTAACCTCTGGAAACCAATATTTTGTTCTCTTTCTAAAATTTTGCTGTTGAGGGATGTCATATAAATGAAATCATAGAAACATAACTCAGAAATTGGTGGAAGTCCCTGTATCTCGGCCAGTGGATATTAAGTGGCTGCCTATATAGATTTCTACTTCTGTCTTTTCTGGTGCTAAGCAGTGTTCTGTGGTGTGGTTATACAGTTTGAGGGACATGTGGGCTGACTCACCTTTCTGGCAGTTACAAATATGCCTGCTATAAACATACTTGAAATGATTGGACCCCTTTGGACCTATGGTGAGTGATGGCAGTCCTGAGCGGTCTGACTTGTTGGGTCAGACACTGTGTTGCTTCTGTGAGTGTTGTTGTCTGTCCTGGGGAGCAGGCATTGTCTTGTGTTGCCAGATGAATCCTGATACGTATGTCTGCCACCCATGTGGACATGTGTGGTAGGAGACAGGGAGGTCAATCTTCTGTAGATCGGAAGAGGACCAAGAAAGGGAAGGTGGGAGGGAGGAAGCAAAGACAAGTAACATGTGTTTTGTACATGTACCAACTAGCCACCATGAATGCTACCATTATACTGTACTAATAAATTTTTTAAAAATTGAAAAAGAAATATTTACCAGGAGAGCCATAGCGCCACCTTGGCCTCGTAAAACCCTATAGTTCACTGTTGCTGTTCTGTGGTTCGTTGGGAAGAGACAAGAAGAGACTTAGTCCTGAGGTTGTTTGGGTTTGACTGCCACCCAGAAGAGAACCCAGGATTTCATGGTTGTGCCAGCTGAGTGTATAGTGTCCCTCTGTACTGGCCTCCCATGGCCAGTCATTGGTTTTAATAAGAAGTTACCCAATCAGCCCATTTCATATTAGTGAGGATTGTGGTTGTAAAAAAGACTGTGATGAAAAAGTAGCTCTGTGCGCTAACAGTTTTTGTAGATGTAGATCTTGGACTGAGGCCTGTCATTGCCTTTTTTTTTTTTTTTTTTAAGCTGGGTATCAATATGCAGTTCCGGCTAACTTCAAACTCACAGCAATCCTATTGCCTCAGCCTTCTGAGTGCTGGGATTATAGGTGTGCACCCTCACCTGGCTGAATTGGTCATTTTAAAAGCCAGGCATGGTGGCACACACTTGTAATTCCAGCACCCAGGAGGCTGACACAGGAAGATTATCCCCAATTTCAAGGCTATTCTGGGTTACATTGCAAGGAACCTTGTTTCAAAAAAGTAAAATAGACTTGCTTATCTTATGCTGATCAGAAACTATGATTAGAAGCTATTGCCTTTATTTAGTAAAAATGGTGAAGAATCAGATAGTGGTAAATGTAGTTTGATGGATAATAACCTAAGACTTGGGGCGTTGGGAAGAAAACACACTCATGGTGGCAGGATTCTGGAGTCGTGATTCCAAGTGATACCAAGTTGCAATCACATGAAGATATTTGATCTACTTTACAATCTTGTCTCTGGAATGGGCTGGTAGGCATTGTGGAGGGGTTGGTCCCCATGGGGCCTTGGGTAGGCAGGAACCTCTGGCATAGCCTAAGTGGATGAGGGCGGTGCTCAGGTGGAGGTGTGGGCAGGAGGTGTGCAAACATTCAGCATGCATAATTTTGACAGCGTTTTGAGTCTCACTGTGAAATTTCTGCCCAATTCCATTCGACCCATGGAGGGAATGAAGGCCCCATAACTGGAGGACAGCAAGGCATGCTTCTCACAGCGTGGCCTGTGGTCCTGGTGTGCTAAGACGGAGAGTGGGGAGAGGATATATGTGAGCAGCTCAAGTGCATCTTGACAGCTTTCTGTAGTCCCGCTATGGCTGGTTGTGACGAAGAGAGCTGGGGTTTGTTGGCGTTGATGTTTGGCTTTTGTTTTGTTTCAGAACACCCAGCCCTGCTGGACTCTACACACAGTGCTCAGCCCTGCTGACTTCCGCCATGGAATCGGTGAGTGTGGTGTTACCTCCTCTCCTTGGTCAGTGGAGCTGACCTTGGCTCCTGACTGTGAGCAGCAGGACAGTGCAGCGCTTCCATGCCAAGTTCTTGGGCTCAGTAGAGTTTTACTCTTTGTTTGGTTTTTGTCCTGACTTTCACTCAGGGTGTCTCCTAGGGATAGCTGTAAGCTCTGTGGAGGTTTCACTGTGACAAGGAACTCAACTGAAAATCAGATGGGTCTTTAGCTTCACCTAGAAAAGAAATTTACTTCTTTGCAAGTTTCACTAGTCTCAGATAATCTGGAGACTTTACAGTTGCAGTTGTTGGGCACTCTGAGTGTTGGGAGGAAGCAGGGCAGGCTAGGGGCTCTGGTATGCTGTCCTGTGCTACCTGGAGAGGGAGGGACCACTGGGACAGGGCTGTTTCTTGCTACTCAGGCTGTTCCTAGAAGCTGGAGGCCATGGTGTGATCCGGGGAAGGAAGGGGATCCTTGCTTGTTTGCCTCATTGCTCACCTCATTCTGTGCGCCTGGCATGCTGTGCAAGAGGAGGAGTGTATGCGTCCATGAAGGCTCTGTTGTGTCTGACCTACGATGAAGTCCTCCCTTGGGACATACATGGCTTTCGTCTTTTGTATATTGCCCATGTAGTAATTACTGTTCTAAAGTAAAACAGTGCACATGTATGTGATCTATTTTATGTTGCTACTCCTAGAAGACATGATCAGACATATTACCCTTTATTCAGACACTGATGAGCCAGGCCACTTTGAAACTGGCCTGACTGGTCTAGTCTTGGACTAGAGTGTTTGCTTGGTCACAAAGGCAAGGCATCTTTGGTGATAGGCCTGCTGTTTTTTCTCAGGGTGGGGAGCAGTTAGGGAGGCAACTGCCAGTGGGAGGTGTTGATGGTCAGGTGGTATTTGTCAGGCTTGAAGGTGAGTCTGGCTTGGTTGTCATCAGAGGGAGCTGTCATGAGTCAAGGTGCAATGCAGGAAAAAGAGATCATGGCGGGCCAGCCAGCCTCCCTCCCATACCACTTTGGAAAGGGAACCTTAACAGGTAATAAGGAAAAGCAGAATGCTGCTTGTCTTTATGTGAAAATTTGGTTATTAATGAGCATTTATTGACTCAGCACATTTTCCAAATTAGAAACCAGGTGTGATGGTGTAGGTCTGTAACCCCAGCACTCTGGAGGCTGAGGCGGTAGGATTGCTATGAGTTGGAGGCCAGCCTGCACAACATGGTGGAACCTATCAAAACGAAACAAGACATGAAATCAAGTTAGAGGAAACCATATCCGACTCTGTCCTCAGAATGTGAGGTTGACTTTCTTGGTCTGCACCCAGTGGAGGCTGAGCTGGAGAACATGTGAGCTTGGAAAGTATTAGACTGCAGGATCTACAGCGATCTTTTGCGCACACTCTAATGATAGTCCAAGGTGCTTATTTCCATCTGTTTCTGTGAACTGTAAATGTATTGTGTGACTTCTTTGTCTTTGCTATCCCTACTCAGGACAGTGTCTTCCTGTGTAGCAGGGAGCCTCCTAGCCCTGATGGGGAGCAGTGTGTAGCTGCCTCAGGACCCATGAGCAGCCAGAGCCTTCTCCTGAGGGTTGTCCTCCGTGGCCTTTCCTTAAAAGGCAGAGTTAAAAACAGTTCTTTGGGCTCTGTAGTAAGTTTTCATTCCTTTTTGCATCACTTGTTCCTTTTTATTATTTTCATTTTGGTGACTTAAAGTAGAGTTTGAATGATGGAGGTGCAAGGTCACAGTTCCTGGCAGTGGGCCTGATGGTATGCAGTGCTGTGCGCCTGTGCCACGCTGCCTGTGTCACTGAGGTGCTCTGTGGATGGACACTGGGCTCATCCTGCCTGGGGCCTTGCCAGGGACAGGACAACCTGTGCTTCTGTGTGAACAGCATGTTTCTTCAGCTCTTCTCACCTCCATTTTCCTCCTGGGATCTGGTGATGGTCACTCCCATCATAGAACTCTTAGTGGAAGTGAGACTATCCGTTTAAAATAGATTTTTTTGTTTGTTTGTTTTCTCTTTTCTTACGTTTATACAGTTCTGGCTTAGGCTGTCCACCAGTGCATCTCTCTTTTTGTTAGCATCTTTCCTGATGAGTTACAAGGCTCCAGGTTTTTGACTTTTCATGGTAGTGGCAAAATCAAGGTGATCTCTGATGACTCAGGGTGCCAGCTTACCTTGAGTGTGTCTCCATAGTTGTCCAGGACTGACCTGAGCTACATATGAATACTGAATTACACTTCTTACAAAATGGGGATGACGGTTCCTAAAAATCCTATCTGTCTGTCTCAACAGAATCTTGCTGTAAAGTCCAGCCTGGCCTTGAACTCAGATTCTTCCCGGCTCAGCTTCTTAAGTGCTGGGATTGTATGCTTATACCACCCCACCTAGCAACATTGTTTTTTGAAAGTGGTTATGTCATCGTAATAAAGCCAGTGTTATTTATATGACAGGAAGTTTGGATGTTTGGATGGAGTCCCTCTTTATTTCGGTGGTACTGGGAGTTGAACCAAGGACCTTTGCACTGAGCTATAGTCCCAGCCCTTTTAACTTTTTCTTCTTCTTCCTCTTTTTAAAATATTGACACAGGATCCCTCTGAGTTGCCCAGGCATGGCTCAAACTTATGGTTCTCTTGCATCAGCCTCCCAGAGTGCTGGGGTTACAGGTGTGCACTGAAAATGCCCAGCTTCATGTTTTATATTTTTTAAATAAATAAATGCTTAAAAAGCTGAGGGCTGGAGGTATAGATTAGTAGTGGATCACTTGTTTGTGTGCAAGAGACCCTTGGTTTGGTTCTCGGCAGGACACTGCCAAAAAGAAAAGAAGAGCAATCTCTTTTGACTTGAAACATTGAACTTGTAACGCATGTGAAAAAATGATGTACATAATGTCCCTAAATGTGACCCTGACACTCCCAGGCTACTGGCCATGGTTATGGATGCTGGGCTTGCTTCCTCTATGGTGGTAGAAGACTTACTGTGATGCTGGTTTGGATTTGTAGACTTGTAAGGAATTTGTAGGTTCTAATGCTAATTCTCTTCCGTTTTTAACACAGAAAAGTTTTTGTTAGGATTTAAAAATAGATAACAAAGCACACTTTGGTTTATTATTAAAGAAATGTACATAGCTAATTATGCCAATATAAATTACCAGGTGGTTCTTTAGTATAATCAGTTTTTGTAATTTTAGTGTTCTAGGGAATTTACTGTGGTTGGGTTCCCTGAAACTACAAATAACTTACAGAGCATCAAATGTCATTTGGGTTAGATTTTTTATTTTTATTTCTTTTATTTTCAGTTAGATTTGTTAATATGAAATGTGTTTGACTTTCTGAACAGCTTTCCCACCCCTTGCTGCTGCCCTTTTTGGGATGTGGGGTGCATTGGAGATTAAATCCAGGGGTGCTGTACTATTAAGCTGTGTACACAGCCGTATGTTTTTTGTATTTTGTATTTGATGCAGGGTTTGCCAAATTGCCCTGGCTGGTTCCTCTCTCAGGCTACAAATTCTGTAGGTGTCACAATTTCCTTCCAAGCACCTCTGCCTCTTCCCGCAGTTCCATAGTGCTTTCCCATTGCTTCTGGGAGGTGCCCACATGCTAAGGGTGCCAGGCCTGGGAGAACTGCTGCATCCTGTGCTGTTAGATACTGCTCATCAGCTCTAGAAGGACACCTGAGTCCTCTCTAATGGAGTGTGTCCTGTCTTTGGTCCAAGCAGGTGCTGGTGCGCTCTAGCCTCCAGGTGTATTGCCCTTATCAGTGTTCTTTCCCTCAGATCCAAGCACTGGTATGCCTGAACCTGTCCTGGCTTTGTTTTGCCAGTGTGTGCTAGACACAAGGTGCTTCCCTATGGGTGAGCCATGACCTTGCCAGAGTCACAGTGGCACCTTTGCCCTTGACTGCTCTCCCACCCCTAATATCTTGGAGAATGGTGGGGTGAAGCCTGATGGAACGAGAGGAAGCATCTGTGCTGTGTTTGGAGTTTCCGGCCTAACACGTATGTTCTGCAGATCACCGCGCCTGTATTCATTTTAGAACAAAATGACTAGAAGTGCTGTGGCTGTTTTCATAAGAAGTGGAAGACGAAGGATGTAACCAGAGTTAGGACCGTGAGGGCACTCTGCAATCTGTGTCAGGGCTGGGAGATAGCTCAGTGCATGCCTGGCAAGCTCAAGGTCCAGAGATCAATGCCCGGCACAACAGAAACAGAAATGAAAAGAACCCACGTAGAAGCAGGGCTAGGGAGATAGCTCAGTGGGCTAAGCACCTGCCTGGCAAGCACAAGGACCTAGGTTCAGTTCCCAGTACCACATGTCCTGCTGGTCCCTTGAAATCGGCCTTGGTAGCACATGCCTGTGATCCTAATGCTGGGGAGGCTGAGACAGGAGGATCAGAAGTCTGAGCTGCGTAGTGAGACCCTGTACCAAAATAAAAGATTAAAAAAAAAAGAAGCAGCAATCTGAAATCTATGGCATGATTTCATGTCTGCCCTGCCTAGGAGCCCGTGGTGGGTAAGGAGTGAGAACCTGGAGCCCTGAATGTGGGGTCTGGGTGGGAGAAGGGTGCTGTAGATGACCTTAAGGGCATCACACCCTGGTGGCATGTTTTCTGGTAAGTGACTAACAGCCTGGTGAGGTGGCTGATAGAAGGGACCTTGCCTAAAGAGGCTCTGTCAGCACTGCCTACTCTCCTTCCTTTTCCTTGAGCAGGCTCCCTTGCCCTTTGCACTCGCAGCCTCAGCTGGTGAACTTAGTGAAAGTCGCACTGACCTTGCCAGGGTGCACTGGTCCTGATTGTGCCTTGGGGTGGGGTTGGAGATGTGTGGCAGCTGTGCATCATAGAAGCCATCACATGCTTCCTTGTGGACGTCAGTTTTAAATAAAAGTCTATGCTTGTCGTGGGCTGTGGATGCCACTTTTGCTAAGTCTGTTTGAATGCCACTCAGAAGCTAGTAGTGTGATTGACATAGTGGTTCCATATTGGTAGTGCTTGGGAGGTCAAAGTGACACTGGCTTCTTGCTGTTTTGGTCCTCAGAACAGCCATATAGGTAGAAGGAGTTAATGGCCCTGCATACCTGTGAGTGCTGCTTTTCTTTAGATTTTGTTAAAGACACAGCATGCTGTAGTACGGAGGTGGTGCTGCTCAGGGCTTGCTAAGAGTGGTGTTGGCCGGTGTCCCGGCTGGAGTCAGGTCCAGGAATGGTCGATCTCAGGCGGCAGCCCTTGGAGTGTTGGCAGCATCTGCACAGGCAGCTTTCCATTCCTTCATCCAACCCACTATACTGATGCCTCCTTTCTGATTCCTGAAGGGTACCGTAGTAGCAGAGTAACAATCTTCACATGCAGGAAAGGATTGCTTGTGGGATACATTGGGTTTCTAGATTTCAAGTGCTTTCCGTGATACTTTATTTCTTTTGTCTTTTGCTTCCAGAAAGCTGGCTTCCTTCCCATCACTGTGTTTGCTGCTCACTGAGGCATTTGCTTGTGATGTAATGCTTTGTGGGGGAGCAGAAGTTCCAAACCAGGCCTCAGTTACCCTCACTGGGCTGCCCCTGTCCCTATACTCCTGAGCAGTCCCACTTGCGGTGGGACTTGTTGCAGTGTCCCCCTGCCTTGGCTGGCCAGTCTGCAGGTACTGACATCCACGGGAACTCGTTTTCTGCAATGTGGTTCCTGGCCGGGTGGTACTGGTACTTATCAGTGTCTGGCCAACAGCCGCCTAGTGTTCGCGCTGCGATTCTTTGTAGTTTGGGACTTTAGTCACAGGTGTGGTTGGTGTGCCTCGGGTTTGGATGTCTGTCTGTCTTCTGTTGGTTGTATCATCTTGATGCTCTTAAGTTACTGCCCAGGGAGGCATCAGGGTTTATCATACACACTTCTTGGGTCTATCAGTTTTGGGGATAAGCTGCTGCTATTGTCTAATTCTGGTTAGATATATGTTAGGTCACTTTATCTGGGATTTTCTATTAGAGCTCAGCCTCGCTCTGTAGCTGCTTCACCTGTGCTGAGAGTCTTCCTTAAGTAGTGGAAGTATGGCCAGCAGCTGTGTGTGTGTGTGTGTGTGTGTGTGTGTGTGTGTGTGTGTGTGTAGGTGCACAAGACACTCAGGCCTCTTGCATTCTAGTAGCCTCAGACCAGCACGCACCTTATCTGGGTCCTGTGTCCCCCTGCCCTTATTTTTTATTTTGAGATAGGGTCTTGCAGAGTTGCCCAGGTTGGGATCTAATTTGCAGTCTTCCTGCCTCAGCCTTCCTGGATGCTGGAATTATAGGTATACACCACCATCCCTAGCTCCACACTGTTTTAAAAACCTTTTGCAAATGGTCTGAGTTGGTACACACCACGTATTATTATCAGTGTGTGTGTGTGGGTGGGTGGGTGGGTGGGTGGTACAGGGTCTCACTACACAGCTTGGACTCCTAGTGATGTGCCTGTTTTCAGCCTCCCCAGCACTGGGATCAGGTGCTTAGTTTGCTGAGTTATCTTGCTGGCTCCTTTATCAGCCTTCTTCTTTTTTTTCCCTGCAAAGCTTTATTCCAGAGGGGCTCAGTCCTTCTTGGCACCTGCCCTCCTCATGGTGACCAGCACGTTGCTCAGCTCCTCACACTTCCTTTTGGCGTGGATGTGCGTCCCCACACTTTACTTGATGAACTTGAGGGCATGCTTGTCCTTGGAGACCTTGAGCAGCTCCATGGCGTGCTGCTTGTAGGGGGCGAAGCTGCACACCTCCTGGATCATGTCCCACACGAACTTGGTGTGTTTGATGAGATGTCTGTGATGGTGGTTTGCTCACGTTGAGGCCCACTGCCATGGGATAGCGAAGGGCCATGGCTGGGGATAGCGGAGGAGGGCTACTCTTCTTAGCCTTCTTAAAGTAGAACAAGTGTAGGGTCTTGTCAAAGGAATCTCTCTGAAGCACTGTCTAGAAAGTTGAGACACATTCCATGTTGTGTGGCATGTGGGTTCAATACGGAAATGCTCTTCTAAATCACGTAGCCTCAGTGCAGGCTTGTTTTGGTAGTGGTGGGCTACACCTGGGCAGCGTGAGGGACAAGTGCCCATCACCTGTGATTGTGTGCAAAGGTCAGATCAGACCTAGCACCGGAAGTCTAATGAAAGTGAGGCTGTTTTCCATCTTACAAGAGCGAGTCCCAGCCTAACAGGCACAGCAAGCAGTTTCTCTCCTAGCATGCAGGTCCCTACCCTCAGTGTGTTACTGGTTAAGTACTCTGAGGGGTACATCTTCCAGATGTCCCATAGATTTTATTAGGATATCCCCTTGGCCCGCCCCCTCTGCAAACATTTTGTGGGTTTAAGGGCAAATGATTAAGCCACAGGTGGGTATCAGTACTTTTCCAATCAGAGCCATATTTTATTGACTTATCTACCCTTTTCCTTTGTTAGGGACTTTCAGATGTGTGACCTCAGTCACATCTCCAGAGAAGCGGAAATTTTGTCTGCAAATTGCTTTCCATTCTGAGTTAAAGACTAATCTTGAAAATGGACTACTTTTAAGTTTCTGGTTTTCGCAGGCAGTACCCAGGTATGGTTCTGTGCAGATGCTGGGTTTGAGGCTCTCAGGGTCAGTCTGGGATGATTTAGTTAAGAGGAAAATTTTGCTACAGTTGCAGTACTAAATAGAGAGAGTGGGGAGTGGCTGAATCCCTGTTCATGTCTTTTTTAGATAGGTTATGTTGCCCAGGCTAACAACCATGAACCCAAGTGCTGCATGCCTGCTGGCGTGTCTTTGGGACTTGTTTGATGCTTGCCTCTCAAGTTGGCTGTGTCACCTCTACAGGGCACCTGATAGGTGATAGGCTGCTTCCTACTCCCTTCCCTCATTATCCCCTGTAACAGCACTGAAGGCTTGTTCTAGTCGGTTGGTGCTTCAGCCTTCAGAGATTGCTAAATCTGCTGGTTTCAAGTTCCTTTAAATATCAAACAAATCAGAAACAGCCTATTTGATATTATTCAGAGGTTGTAGTTGGTCTGGGGCAAGTATAGGATTAGGGATTAGCTGGGATCAGAACTGGTACCAGGAATGAGCTTTATCTGTTCACCTCATCTGAGACATCTGCCCTGAAGATTAAGTCACAGGTCATTGTCAGGTACTTTCCTGTGGCTTGGTCAAGTTAAGAGTCCTGGTTAAGTATTACTATGAGTTAATGTCACTAAGGTAAACTCCTTTTTTTTCCTACAAAGACTAGTTAAAATGAAACATAGGAATCTAAATATTACTTGTGTTGAAAGGTCAGATATTTTATGCAGTGAATTGAGATCTTTAAGAACTATGTTGATTCTGTCTTACAGGAAAATTGAGGCTTTCCTATCATTAAAAGTATTCACTGACCTTGAAAAAAACTGAGTATATTTGTTGGTGTGGCTGCCCCTTGACAGCCCCACATACTAGGGGCCCCACCAATGCAGATGTATTCACTTCAGTCTGGAGGCCAGAGGTCCAAGACCCAGTTGCCTGGGGGCTCTGTGGGATCCACCCAGCCCCTCCCAGCAGCTGGGATCTACGGGAATCTCTGGTGTCCCTTGGTTTTAGTTTCAGTCCCTGCTTCTGCCTCTGTCACATTTTTGCTTTGCATAAGTGAAGCAGCTGTGCTGGTCTTGGGACATCCTGGGAGCTCAACCCAACCCTGTTTGAAGAGTTGATCTCTGTGTGTCTTTTTAGGGACATAATACAACTTATAATACTGGTAAGTAAAGTAGAGACGAAAACATAAAAAACTTAGTAATCTTACCATCAAAAAAGAAAAAAAAAGTAAAGTGGGCTGGGGCTGGAAAGATACATCAGTGGTCTAAGCACCTGCCTGGCAAGTGCAAGGACTGGAGTTCGATCCCTGCATGCTGTGCTGGCCCCAGATCCCTGGACGCACTTTACTGGCCCCAGAACTGGGTGTGGTGGCACACACCTGTAATCCCAGCTGGGGAGACTGAAAGAGGAAGGTTACTATGAGTTGGAACTGCATAATGAGACCCTATATCAAATAAATAAATTTAAAAAAAAAATTAAAAAGTAAAGTAAAAATTTTGAATGCTTTTTACAAAATAAACAGTGCATTGTATATAAAATTTTGTATTTTGTTTTAAATGTTATTAGTTTTCCATGATCCAACTGTGATATTTTATGATGAAGGCAGACTTTTGCTATGTTGCCCATGTTGGCCTGGGTTCAAGTACTCTTCCTGAGTCTCTTGAGTCGCTCTTAATGGCATGTGCCACAGCCCAAATGTGAGAATAATTACGTGATTATTGTAGGCTGGGGATCAAGCCCAGGGAAAGTGCTTTTACCAATAAACTACACCCTAACTTTAAGTGTTTCTTTTTTGGTGATTTTGGGGATTGAACCCAAGGCCTTGTGTATTGCTAAGGAAGCCCTTGAGCAAGCCCCCTCACCCACCTCACCCCGTTTAGAGACAGTGTCTCAAAATTTTGTTCAGGCAGGCTGGAACTTATGATCCTATGCCTTAAGATTTCACCATTCCCAACTCCCAGGTAGAATTTTGAATGGCTTCATGGTCTGTAATTTTATGACTTCTAAGACTTGAACTTGTCTGTGTGTAGATAATTATCACTTTTTCATTTGGGTGGGGGGGTCACTGTTCATATCAGGCCCATGAGCAGTGGGTGTATTAGCTTGTTTGTAACGGGAGGTGATCAGAGGCTTGTAAACAGGGATGTGTAGAGGTTGAAGGGGCATTTGGAGATAGAATATTGATCCTATGTTGAGATGAATTCCAGATGATGGTGAGGCCAGACCCTGGAGTTCCTGCCACATTGTTATGTAAAATAAAGGCCTTGGTACCTAGTGGACTGCTTTCAGGGTCTCTGGGACCTAGTATTGTGAGTTTTGAAAGTTCAGCTCCCTTTGTTACACACTGTAGCTTTGTGGGAGGAGGGTGACGTTTTTTTAAAAGAACTAGTTGGGGCTGGGGATGTAGCTCTGAGTTTGGCCTTTGTCATGGAATTTTTTAAAAAAGACTAGGTTTTTTTTTTTTTTTTTGAAGTTTAAGATTTGAAAAAAAAAGACTAGTCTTCACAGCAGTCTGGTGTTCACAGGCAAACTGACCTGAAGTCCAGAGTATTCAACAGCCTCCTGCATGTCGGCAGTGTACTGCAGTGTGGTCCATCTATCACTATCACACTCACACTCAACTGTCATGGTGTTCACACTTACATCAGGTTTCTCTCTGGGTGTTGTGTACTCTGTATTTGGACAGATGAACAGTGACACATAATCACCATTGTGGTGTTAAGGGGAGTGTCATTGCCCTGAAAATCCCTGGTGCTCCACCTGTGCAGCCCTACTTGCCCCGAATTCTTGGCCAGCACAGATCATTTTATTGTCACAGGTTTGTCTTCTCTAAACTGTCACAGAGTCAAATCACAGCACACAGCCTCTTCCCATGGGCTTCTGGAATGCTCCTTTGTGTCTTCATGGCCTCTGAGGCTACTGTCTTGATCAGGTGTGCAGAGCCTGATCCCAGGAAGAGGCTCACATCTGCTCACTGGCAGCTCAGAGGCTGTGGGGCAGACCTTCCTCGGCTACCGTCCTTTCCAAGTATGACTTCTGTTGCAGTTAGGAGAAGGGTGCTGGTCAGGGCCCGAAGAAGGACAAAGGAAGATGTGAAATAGTGATTCTTACTGCCTTAAAGACAAGTTTGTGGCCGGGGAGATAGCTGAGTAGAATTAGCACTTGCAAGGGCCTGAGTTCAATCCCCAGATCCGCAAACAAAACCAAACCAAACCAGAACAGGTTTGCAGTGTTCCTCCGTGGAGTCTACAGCCCTGTGCTGTTCCTATGCCTGTGCAGAAACTACCCCTGCCTCTCTGGGCTGCTGACTGAGAACGGGATAGCCCAGCCCTGAGAAAGCTGCCGGTGCTTCGGTAGAAAAACTCATCTTTCCTCATCCTCACAGCATTTAGAGTGGGATCTAAGGAGTGAGATACCGAAGGTTTCTGTTGTGAGCAAGGTCTTGGAAGTTGGTGCCTTAGTTCCAGGCCACTGATCCTCTGGACCTCTTTATATGCCACACATGGAAGATCCCAGAGAACCTTTGGGGACATAGGTGTAGATATGTCTCTTGGTGTTTACCAAGCTACACCTGAAAGATCTGGAAAATGTTTATGTAATAACTTCATTTACAAATAGGGGTAAGAAACTAATTGTGTATTAATACAAGTAGCTCATTCTTATTAAAAATATCTATTTTTCAAAACAAAAATTTAGTGATTAGAGGGTCATTGTTTTAACATTTTACAAATGCCATGAATTTGTAGCTAGATAGATGACCGCTGTATTCTCACATCTGCTTCTGCAATTGTTGTGATGTGTTCTGTTTGAAGTGCAAAGACAACATCTTATTTGAAATGGAAGAGTAGTTTAGTAGCTTTTGGTCATAATGTTGGAAATGTTTGATAGAACACCAAAACCTGGCATGTGTTTATGTCATGCTTGCGTTTCAGGGCCTCATTGTGCAGTCTTATGCCCGTGCCTGAGTCTTGGACCACATGTGTTATATTCATGTGGGTCACCAAGGATGATGTCTGTGGAATTATGTACGTGGGGCTGCTTTATTTTGGTACGCCAGAACAAGCCCACGTAGCTTCTAAAGGCCTTTGAGTCATCAGAAGCTGTTCACATCTGGTGCAGAGATCTCAAAATTGTAGTCTTTGACTGGAAATTTGATTTTTAGTGTTGACCAAACACTGGTCCTGTATTTTCTTGAAGTAGCCATCTCCTTTTGTTCATTTCTTGGGAAGGCTCTGCCAGTGCCATGTCGGAATAGCCAGAGTATGTAATCAGTCATTCTGTCATGAAAGAATGGTTTTTCCCGAGGAAGAGTCAGTACATCTGTTGTGGAAGAGGTTCTTGCCAGGCAGGCATATATAGGACAGGTTCTCAGTTCTTGGAATTTAGTCCCTGTTCGATCACAGAGCTGTGTATATGAATTGGACATCAGGTTTGGTGTCAGCCTCCCTCAAGAGGCAGAACTGTGAAGGTAGTGTCAAACCTGTGGACTCCCCTGGATCCTCAGACTATGCTTTTTTCCCCCCTCCACACAATGGTTACTGTATTGCATACTATTGCCTTCAGATTAGTTGTTCAGATTACCAGATATCCAGACCAGGCTTTGGAAATAGCTTTGCTGAATGATTCAGTCTGTCTGAGAATCATTCAGTCTGTCTGCAGCTGAATGAGTTCAGGGAGGCTCAGTGCTTACTGACAACTTTAAACAGTTTTTGCACCTTTAGGAGAATCTGCTTGTATTTACTAACTCTCCCCAGTACTTAGGCTCAGGACTCTGTGCAGGTTCTGAGGGCTCTGATTTGGTGGGACTTGGCTTTTGAGTCCCTTCTGGAGCTTTCCTGGAAGTGTAGTTATTGGTCCCCTGTTAGAGTAGATCTGTGCTCACAGGCTACACGTGAACTTAGCTCATGGGGTCCTGGGCTGTCTTTCTTCTGACCTGGTGGTCTGCAGGTGTCCCCATAGGCCACGATGGATTTCTTATGTAACAGCCTGTGTCAGGGTTCTTTTAAGCTGGACTTTGCTCCCAGGACGTGGAGCTGGAAGTGACCATCCGGTCCTCTGGCAGCATACTGCCCTTCCCTGGCTTACCCAGTTCATTTTCAGTTACGTAATTCTTCTGGCAGAAGCTGCCTCCAAATGAGTATGTGTCTGATTTTCTAGACCAGAGATTTCTGGTTATTTCAGTGGTGCTACCTCCTTGGCTTATTCTAATTATGTCCTGTAGTTTATCATGGTCAGTTGCAGCAGTGACCTGTCTTGTTTTTCCAAAGTTTGCAGCTCTTTTAAGATGGTACCATTTGTAATGGCTTAAGATACAGCATTATGCATTCTTGGTGTGGGGGTCTTTTTGCATGTAGTGTGCTCTCTAAACCCAGCAGTAAATACTGTAGTCTTACAGACATTGCTGAGTTGGGCGCCAAGGAGGCCTTGACTTGAGGGCTCTGGCAGTGTTGGAGCCTATCAGCTCTGATTCGAAAGGAGGGTTCATAACCCTCTGTAGACTATTTAATATGGATAGATAGTGTATAGCCTTATCAGCTCCCTTACCCTAAAACAGGAACTTCAGGTTTAATCAGATGATGAACAAAACCTCCGTTCTGTGACAGGTGGCTTTAGTTTAAGAGAAGTGTTGATTTTTGAGGGTGATATCACAGGCTTGGGACAGACCAGGCACAGCAAAATGGCAATTCTGTCTGATGTATTTTATTCTGTTGGGTAACCTGTTAGCTTCTATTGTGTGTAAGGTGCCCAGCGCAGCTCTGTAGGGTTTCCACAAAGAGGGTGCTAGCTCTCCCTGTCCTCAGCTGAGATGTGTATGGGCTGCTGTCTTCCCTTCCCCTTCAGTTCCTAGAGGTCTGGGGCGAGGGTGGGGTTGCTATTTCATTGACTTTGAGGAACTCAAGCTCCGTGTGCACAGGGACCGTTCTCAGCTGAGGCCTGTGCTTATGGCATAGGCTGTGGTGTGGACCCTTGACACAGGTGGGATGGGCTAGTGTCTAGCAAGAAGGTGCTGGTGTGCGAAGCCTGCCGCGCTCCGCTGTGATGTGGAAGGAGGGAGAGGCCGGACTTCCTGGGTTGCCCTGAGGCTTCACTGGTGGATAGCCTTTGGGTGAGCTTTGAATAATAAGTAAAATGTGAAAAAATAACCCTGGAGTTTAGAAAGGGAATTTTGGGTGAAGGGAACAGGAAGGCCAGCTGAAGATTGAGATAGGAATGGGTTTTTCTTCCCTAGATGAAGGAACAAGTTAAAACCTGTCCCCACTTGCTTATTTATGTATTTATCTACTTATTACTTCCGGGGTAGAGGACAACAGCCCTAGGGCTTGTGCGAGGTGTGTGGTGACTGAGAAGCAAGGCCCTGGGCTGTGGTGACCTAGGAGAAGGCAGTTCAGGTTGCTGTTTGTGGCACAGGAAATGTCCTGGCCACTGCATCAGCAGGTAACTTCTGTAGTGGAGCCTGAGGCATGGGCACAGCAGGCTTGGTTCTGACCCACAGGCTGCCCAGAGTAAACGCTTTGAGAACTTTCATGTGGTGCTTCTTGTCTTCCCTTACATGGAAAAGAATGGAGGCCCATTTGAAGTTTTCAGAAAATGACCCTTGTGGTAACCTAGATACGGCCAGTCAGTATCCTTGCTGATTTTGTTTTCTTGTCCTGTTGGCTACTGAGAGGTTATTATGGTTCAGTGCACACATGTGCAGCTGTGTTCAAAGTTCAGCTGTGGGACATAAGGCTGAAAGCAGGTAGGCCTCTTGACAAGGAGGCTTGCTTATCGTGGGGAGCTGACCATCATCCCAGCAGTCTCTTTCTCAGAATGTCTTGTTTGGTGTAAAATAGCTGCTCTTTCTGACGCAAGTGACCATACCATATCTTCTTGCCACTTTTTACTTATAAACTATTTGAGTCTTTATAAAGTTTTTTTTGGAGGGGTGGGTGGGTGGGGGAAGGACAGTAGCAGTTGTACACACTGAGCAAGTGCTTTGCTGAATGCTTGACTGCCAGTGGCAATCCACACACACAGCCAGGCCTGTGTTTGTATTTAAAGTGAGTAATCCTTATTGGCAGCTTGGAGTTGGGCACTGCATATTAAAAATATTTAACTTGGGCTTGGGGATGTAGTTCAGCGTAGTGGACAGAGATTTTTTTAGCATGTATAAGGCCCTGAGTTCCATACCCTGCTCCGCAAACAAAACCAAACCCACCTGAAGTCTTTCCCTTGCAATACATGTGTGCTTCTGTGTGCAAGTGCGTGATCTATAGGGTCTTGGGGTCTCATTACACAGATTGGACTTGGTAGTGATCCTTCCTGTTTTTCAGTCTCCCAAGCCCTGAGATTACAGGCGGGCTACCCTGCCCAGTCTCATTCCCATCTCAGTGTGCCCCAGGGGCAGAGCTTGCACAGCACGTGGGGGGTAGGGCGGGTAGGGCTGGGGTCGAACCTGTCCCTGCATCTGCCTAAGCAGCTGCTTTTAATCTGCTGAGATATCTGGCCGGCCCAAATGAAACAAATTAGCATATCAGTTGAAATGTATTTGAGATAACGGAATAGAGAATTTGAGGAATTATTTGAATTTTTACACCCCCCTCCCTCCCTTTTTCC
>NW_004524791.1:2635104-2643033 GCF_000260255.1 Octodon degus
GGCTGGCCCTCTTTTTTTTTTTTTTTTAACAGTTCAGCCCCAATCTCCCCCCACCCCTTGCATCTTGGTACAGAACTATAGTTTTTTCTGATTGTACTATACACTGAACTGTACTCTATACAGTTCTATTATAGTACAGCACTGCATGCAAGAGTTAGGCAAATAAAAGCAAAGACATCAAGTTGGAGGTTCCTTTGATTATTTCTTTGTTCTGCATATTTTAACATACATGCTGTGTACAGTTCCTTATTTAGCAGTGGGTTCACTTTAACAACCAGGTCCCTGGAATGGAACTCAGTCCATTAAATGAGGAACCAGGTGTGGTGGTGCATGCTTGTAATCCCAGCACTCAGGAGGCTGAGGCAGGTGGATCACTGTAATTTTAAGGCCAGCTTAGAATACATACTGAGAACCTATCTCATAAAACTAAAACAACAATAATAAAATGAATATATAAGACAATAAAATTCAAGATAGGGAGTTTTTATTTTATTTGCAGGATTGGGAAGCATTCCCATTGCATTTGCTTGAGGAAGATTTTCTCATTCTTCTTCTCCAGGACTTCACAGACATGCCCCCCTGCGCCCCCCACTTTGCTTCCCAGGGGTCCTGTCATTACCCTTGTTGTTGTTTCTCCCTGGTCTCTGCCCCCCTGGCCATGCTGTGGGTTTCTGTTTATCCCATCAGTACACAGAAGATGTAGATTGGGCTTCATCTTCCTAGCTGGCCCCCACAAAGTCTGATGTTGAATTGTGTGCATGTGGGCTCACTGCTGTCTTTTTTTGGTGCCAGGAATTGAACTTGCGCTTGCCAGACAGGTGCTTGTGCCACTGAGCTATATCCCCCGATCCTCACAGCTGTTTTTCTTTTTCTTTTTCTTTCTCATTCTCTCTTCCTGTCTCTCTGTCTCTTTCTCTGTCTGTCTGTCTGTCTGTCTGTCTGTCTCTCTCTCTCTCTCCCACCCCCCACCCCCAATCCAGGGATCAAACTCAGGCCCTTGCACTTGCCAGGAAGCACTTATTCCACCAAGCCACATCCCTGGCCCTCTCTCTCTCTTTTAAATGTATTTGGTAGAGGGTCTCGTACACAGCTTGGACTCGTAGTGATCCTCCTGTTTTCAGCCTCCCCAGTGTTGGGATTACAGGCATGCACCACCATGCTTGGACTCAGTGGCTGGCCTAGCATGCCTTGGGGGGCAGAGCTGGCACTGCATGTGGTGCTGGGGATCGAACCCTAGTCCCTGTGCTTGCCTAAGCAGGTGCTTAGTATACTGAGCTATCTCGCCAACCCTTTTAAAAATACTTTGGTTGTAATCTAGCACCATAAGATAGATTTGATTTGGTGTGTTTGATAGTATGCCTAGTAATATTTCATCTAGTGCTAAACATTGTCAATTTTACTTTGTTGTTGGCTGGGTAGTTTTGTATAATATTTCTGGTGCTTTGTTCTGGGATCTGGACAGTTCCTTGGATTCAGTTTGCTCCTTTCAGCTCTTGCTTTTAAGATTTGGAGGATATAGTGGGGCCCAGCTTGGGCAAATGATCCTAATTCTTGCACCCATTGTGTGTTTCAGGATCTGGCTAGAACAATGAGCCAGGACAAGTTTGTGGTGTTGTCCTGTAGGGGACCCTCCACATGCTCCAGGGCTCTTACTTTGTTTAGTTCTCTTAGCCCTGCCGTCTCTACAGCCTGTGGCAAACACAGACTCTCAGACTTCGTAATGATCTTGTGACTTTCCTGTATGTTCTTCCTGTTTGAGTTGCAAGCTGTAGCAGAAGCTGCTACCATTCTGCTTTGTGTAGTTTTGTTTTTGTAGATAAGGTCTCTGTAATTCAGGCTGGCCTCAAATCGATGCTCCTCCTACCTCAGCCTCCCAAGTGCTAGGGTTACAGATATGTGACACCACACCCGGTTTTATGCAGATTTTAAAAATATAGTTTTATTTCATAACATTAAAAGTAGTCTGATTCACAGGAGAAGGGAGGACACCCTTGCAGCTGCAACTCTGGACTGGAGGAGGTGACTGCATGGGCATCAGGTTAGGGGCACTCATAGGCTGGTGTCCATGCTGCTTTTTGGAGTTAGGAAATTTACTGTGGTTGTGTGTAGGAAATTTACTGTGGTTGTGTGTATGTTAGCATTAGGGTAAGGTGTAGTGGGACTGAACTACATTGCAGCTTTTTTGTAAACCTAAAATATTTAACAGATTGATTGATTGATTGATTGATTGACTGATTTCAGGGCTTTGCTGTATAGTACAGGCTGGCCTTGAATTCCTGGTGATCTTTCTGCCTTAGCCTTCCACGAGCTGGGATTACAGGCAGGTGCCACCACACTTGGCTAAAAAACACTTTAAAAGATCTTAACATATATGGGTGCAGTCTTCCAGAAATTTCTCACCAGTATAGAACATAAAACCTGAACTTGTGTTTTATACGTAAGTACATGCACCTGGCCCTGCCCTTCATGTGAATGGAGCACTTCTGGGCCCCCTTTAAGGTCCCTTTGTTGTTCACTTGGTGCCACGCCTCAGAGGGTCTTACTGTGTTTTTACTTGCTGGGCAGTGCTCCTCAGTTGACCCTGCTATCTCATTTCTTCATCATTCTGCGGCAGGAGTGGGACCTCTGTGCCTGACCCTGTCTGTGGCTCTGGGTAGGATGACGACTTCTTGTATCTGAGGGCAGACAGTCCTCTTCCTTCTAGGAATATCTGAGACAGTCTTGGCTTGGCCGAGGTAGCCTCAGTGCTCACACAGCATACTTGTGTGCACATGCATGTGTGCCCCCAGCTCTCTCATGGATCCCTTAGTGTCCCTTGACCTGTGTTGGCAGGGTAATGAGCTCACCAGGAGGAAAGTCCACTTGTGCATAGCTATGGCAGGCATGGTACTGAGTTTTCAGCTCCCATTTTATGAAGATGTTGCTTAAGAGATTCCATGGTGTTGGCAAGATTTGATCTGAATAGTTAGCAGCTATTGTTTTCCGTAAAAATGTAGTGCCTTCTACAGGAGTCTTTCTCACCTACTGGAAGGTAAGGGTTAAATTAGCAAATGAAGGGTTGTGACTTCATCTCTGCTTATGTGCTTCTTTTTGAAATAGCCCTCTACTGGCATCTTTCGGGATGAAAGGCCCCTGAGCTGTGGTAGCAACCCTGAATCATGTTTGCCCCTGAGTTGCAGCTGTCCTTGCAGGGGAACTGTAGCAGTGTGTTTCCTCAGAGATCTGGCTGGGTGGAGTGTGCCTTTTACTTTCTGAGTCATAGCCACAGGAGGCCTGCTGCTGGGGAGTGTTTTGGGGGCACATATTCAAGTTCTCCCATAGTCAGAAACGAATACCAGGGAAGAGCTCTGGCAGGTTTCCTACATCTCTGTCTGATTTTGCACATCTGGTTGCATTGCCACAGAAAGGGAATGCTGGGCTCATTGTTTAGCTTCATTACTAAGTGTAAGAGTGATTGTTGACAAGGGGTCGTTTTGAGTCATATTAATAGAACACGTTGTGCAGTAGGTTCCTTTTCAAAGTTTTTTTGGTTCCCTTATTTTTTGACCTACTTTAAAGTTAGATAAAGGGGGCCAGGGGGATAGCTCAGTGGAATAAGCGCTTTCCTGGCAAGCGCAAGGGCCTGAGTTCAATCCCCGGTTCCACCAAATAAAATAAAATAAAATTAGATAAAATGTTGATCTGAAACGCTATTATTTTAATTTGACAAAACTACTAATTGTCCTTTACCCTCACTTTGTGGACAGAGTGTTTGTGTACCCTGTTTGTGCTGTCCTGCAGCTTGAACCAGAGAGGTTCATATATGCCAGACAAGCAGTCCTCTGCCAGTGAACCACACCCCAACCATTTTTCCTTAACTTTTTAAAGTTAATTGAAAGAAGATAGAACTGTTTTATCCTTGAATAAAGCGGGTTCAAATATTACAACTCAGCCCTCTGTGATTTGTTGTAAAGATTTTGGGGTTGACATGGAGCAGATAGCAGATGAGAATTGGACCATTTCGTCAGAGTGAATCAGATGCTTGGGACCTTTTGAGACCCAGCCCGTGGGATTGTTCCTGCTGCGGCCCTTGCTCTGCACCCCCGAGGCCCAGCAGCAGAGCTGAAGCAGGCACAGGCCTGTGTGGTCTTGCCACTTATGCTTTCTGTTAGCAGTCATGAAGACTGTGCCAGAGGGATTTTTGACAAAGAGTGTGGGCAAGGGATTGTACCTACAAGTCTTTGAAAGTGTTTGAGCAAAATAAAAAAACACAGAATTGTGACTGCCAAGGACAGCCACTGTCCTGGTGCTCTCAGCAGAACGGGTGCCCACCTGGTACAGTCCTGCCCTCTGCCATTCCCACTTCCAGTGGGCTGAGGAGCTCATGGCCAGTAGGCCTTTTCTTATCTTGCAAGTGGGTGAAAGTTTGTTGTACCTTGGAGGGTGACCCTAGCAGGGCTTCCACAAAGCTCCACAGTTCGGCGGAGCATCTCAGAAGTGGCATGTCACACCTGTTTTGACGTGGTGAGTGAGGCAGATCAGAGCTCTTTATCCCTGTCGTGCAGGCTGTAGATTCAGGCATTTGCAAAGCTTGCTCTTTACCACAGAGAGTGGGAATTTCTTGGAACCTTCTGGAAACAAGTTTCCAGAAAGTTTCTGAAAAGGTACATTGAATGAATCTTAGAAGATTTAAAGTACTCATGTTAGGGATGTGTACAAAGCATCTGGGTGATTTCCCATAGAGTACAGTGGTCTGTTTAGAAAACATGGGAAAGACTTAAACTTTGCAGTTTATTTATGGCTTAATGGTTGGCAGAATTGGAAATAGTGTTGGGTGCTTTCAGCTTTGTTTTCTCTTCCTCAGTGCATTGACTTCCTGTGGAGGGAGGTGCTGTGTTGTGGACTAAGCAGCAGGATAAACTGGAAGACAGACAAATGGGCCTTCTGCCAACTGCCCCTCCCCCCCGACTTTTTTTTTTTTAATTTTATGTATTTGGTACAGGGTCTCACTATTCAGCTCAAACTCATAGTGATTCTCCTGTTTTCAGCCTCCCCGGTGCTGGGATTACAGGTGTGTACCACCATGCTTGGTCTCGGTGGCCAGTTCACTCACTGTACCTGGGGGTGGGGCCAGCAGGGCATATCTGCTGGGGATGGAGCCCCAGTCCCTGTGCTTGCCTAAGCAGGCGCTTAGTGCGTTGAGCTATCTCGACAGCCCCATTTTTATTCTGAGTGTCTTTTTGACACAAAAAGTGTATATGCATAAACACAGCCACACCACCCTTTTTCAGCCTGGGCAACAAGTGTCCAAACCCTTTGAATGTGTAGGGTATAGTAAAATCAGTGAGGCAAAAAATAATTGTTTCTGTAACTGGTAATCTGACGGATGCCCCTTTGCCATGAAAAAAAGTCCATTTTCAGTTTGTTTCATGGCTTTTAATCCCTCTTGACAGGAAAAAAAATCAGACTTGGGTAATTTGTGCTGATCTTCATCAAAAGGCCATTCTCTAGGTCTAGAGTCAGTGGTGTCAGGATATCTTTTATGACCAGGTTCACGGTTGCTAACATGTGGCATTACAGAAGTGGAACTGCTAGCCTTTGGTTTTGGTGGCTCCTCCACTGTTTGGGTAAAGTCCAGCTTCACCTTAAAATTTGGAGAAAAATACCAGTTTGCCTTTTCTGTATTTACTTTGTCAAGTTTTTGTTTGTTTGTTTGTTTGTTTTTTGGTTAAAGGACACAATCTTCCTTATCATTACATGGTCCATACTGCAGATTAATACCAGTTTCTTGATCATACAGATTTCTGTTTTCTACTTTTTCTGAGGTTTTTGGTCTGGTCCTGATGTGAAGAATGCATTTGCCCAGAAGTGAAACATCTTGTCCTTTTTTAAAGTATCTTGTTCTGTCTGTGGAAGAGCTTTTATTTTGATGTCACTACATAACAGGCTGGGGACAGGGGAGCTCAAAGCACATGAGCTCCTCTTTCCCTGTGTGGGTCCTGGATGGGAGCACTGCATCTTCACCTTGAGCTGGCAGACCACAGACTAAGGCTCGTAAGTTCTGCCATTGAACATCGGAACAGTTTCAGACATCATCTTGTGAAACAGTAGTGGCACAGTCAATAATCCAGATGACTGTGTACCAGGCAGATACGCAGTACACATAGTGTCTCTGGTGGGGAATCGTTAACTCCCTTTTTGTCTGTGGTCCTTCACAGGGAAAACGTTTCTTGCATCTTAGTCTGTTTGTGCTGCTGTAGTAAATTACCTGAGGTTACCTAGACCTGGAAGCTGGGAAGTCTAGATCAGGAGCCCCCAAGTGCAAATGGGGCCTTGTTTAGGCATCCTTGGAGAAAAATGTGGTGTCCCCACCAGGCAGAGGTGGAAACAGAAAGAGTCTGTGCTACTTTCCCTGTGGGCCGCTGTAGACCTTGTAGTACCACCCTAAGATGGGCCATGTTTCAGCATGTTAATTTTGGGGCATTTAGACATGAACTCTTAGTGGGAAGTTTAGCAGCTTAGAAAGTTTTCTCTCTCCAGACTGCTGCATAAAGCCCCTTCTTAGTATGTTCTCTCACATGTTCTTGTGCGTAGCATGGTTTGACAATCCATGGGTCATCTGTTCAGCTTGACTTTTGCTGGGGAAATAAATATAGGTTGTTATGAGTATGCAGCAGGACCATTGGCCACCTGCTTGAGACAAAAGTAAGGCGAAGTTCATGCCCTGAGTATCTTTCCTCTTTCCTCCTACAGCTCCTTGATTGGGCTCACTAGTCTGGTATGTTATTGATTCTTGGGCACCCTTCTGAACTGGAATGTGGCTCAGGGACAGGCACATGGCTAGCATGTGTTTTGCCCCAAGCATCCTTCCATCCAAGAGAAAAGGACCCTCTCGGTGTGGAGCTGTGGAGATTCTGGGGGCTCTTTGTCTCTGTTGTTTATTTATTAATATATTTATAGATAGTACATATTTGATGATCACAATCATCATAGGGAATTTGTACAATAACATACTATGTGTTAATCGCAGTCCCCATTCCCCTCCCCTCCCAGTAGTGTATGCAGGTAGGTGTTGTGTTCTGGATTTCAGTTCTATTTTGATACCTAGGTGACTATTTGACTTACATTGTAGTATTACTGGCTTGGAATAATCTCAGAGCAAGTGGCTACCTGCACAGCAGGGGGAAGTTCCCTCCTTCTGGACAAGACTAGCTTCTTCCTGAGGTGCACTTGCCCTTATGTTTCCATATGCTGCCTGTTTGGGATCTGGACTTAGTGGGTGGCACCAGTGCGGTTGTCTGGGTGTGGTTGAGAACTGGCTCTGCAGGAGCGTCCTACAGGTGTGCCAGGTCGTTCCTTCTGTGCTTTCTCCCCCAAGATGGGAACCTGGGCTTGGCACAAGTTTTAGCATTCTCTTTCCTGAGGGGCGTGGAGGGTGAGAGCTGCTGTAAATCTTCCCAGTTGCTGTGTTGGGAGAGTTGACCTTAGGAGCTAAGGTTGATTCTTGTGGAAAGCTCCCAAGTGGAGGGGCCCTTGGATTCATGTGGAAGGGCGGTAGGCGGTGAGAGTCCAGTGCCTGTGTAGTTGGGTTCAGGTTCTTGCCTTTTGCCCTTTCTGACTTTTTACCTGCTGACCACCCCTGGGAGGTTCAGCCTCCTGTTTTTCCTTCCTAGTGAGTTCATCTTCTGCCATAGACACATTAAGCAGCAGGAGTTCTCCAAGGCTTGGACTCCCACAGAAATCAGCCTGCACTGTGTTAGAGCCTATCCTCTACTGTGTGGAAGGACTGTGTGGGCCATACCTCCTCCAAAGCAAGGTGCAGGGCCTGCTGTTGTCCCAGAGCAGCTAGAAGTTACAGGTGGAGGGAGCTTCTGGATTTTCTAGAGAATCTTACATCCCACCAGTTTCTCTCTCTCTCTCTCTCTCTCTCTCTCTCTCTCCCCCCACTTT
>NW_004524791.1:2643389-2675008 GCF_000260255.1 Octodon degus
CTCTAAGTGTCTTTTTTGTCTTTATGTTATGAGCCCATACTTAAAGGGTTAGAGGCCTTGTGTTTCCTTCAGCATCCACCAAAGAGCAGAAAATGTAGAGCAGCCTGAGGCAGTCCACAGCTCCCTCCTGCCGGGGACCAAGCAGCCCACCAGTGGGCCTGATGCTAGACTGTCTTTTAAGGCTGCATTTAGTGAAGTTCACTGTGTTAGTCACACCCCACGAGCTGGAGATGGTGCGTCGTCTGCACACTTTTCCTCAGGAGCACCCTGGGCAGATCGTTAATTCTTGCTTGTCTGCTGGCAAATTGAGCAGTGGGGAAAAGTAGGTTAGGGTTATGGGTCATGCAATTTTCTAAATTGGCATGGAACCATGTACACTAGATTTAGGTATCACAGGTTTCCCTGTTGAGATAAGGAAATGTGTGTTCATGGCGTAATGCTTTGTAATCTGAGATGAGGAAGTGGAGAATGTTGACTGAAAAAGCAAGTTACAAAACTAGATGCAGTATGACCTCATTTTTGGCTAAAAATATGTTGCAGTGTTTTGCTGGAGATTTCTGGAGAGTAGGGCATTTGTTTTTATTTTAATGTATCAGTTATCAATCTCTCCTTCCTTTTTTGCTTTGCCCAGAGCTGGGAATGGAATCCAGGGCCGTCGTACATGCTAAACATATGCTCTACTGAGCTATAGTCCAGCCCTTAGCTTCATTTTTAGCAAAAATGCCATCCTTTCATTTTCTCATTGAGCAGTTATTTAAGGAAGGAAGGAAGGGTCCACCCCTGTTTTTTCTTTCTTGGAGCCCCTCCAGCCCAGAGTCTGGACTTCGGCTGGCATAAGAGAGCTTGAGTCCTTCCTTGGTGGTTTTCACTGGAAGGGTGCTGGTTTTCTGAATGACTTAGAGTGAGGTGAGAGTTTCCACAGTGCTGGAATTCCAGGTGGCACTACTGTCTCCAGCTAGCGTGTCCTGTCCGTTTCTTAATGGAAAGCCTGAAGGCCTGTTTCTGCAGAATGGGTTGTCACCACGTGTGGTGGTGGACTCTAGAGGGTGGGTCCCACATCTGCAGTAGGGCCATGTTGGGTTCTGGTTGGGACCCTCCCATCCTTACCAGAGATGTAAAAACCAAGTGTTTCAAGCCGGCCCTCAGGAGGGAACCTGGCAAGAAGGGTGCTGGGTCTGGCTTTTGGAGTGGTTCTTCCTGCTGTTGAGGTCTTTTCAGATAGGCTGTGTCCCCTGCACCAACAAGGCTTCTTCTGGAAGAGTCCTGGACACATGTCCAGCTGGAGGCAGATGCCACAATAGTGGCACCATCCACCATGAGTGTGGAGTACCCCACAGTGTAGAGGCCGTGGCTTGCTCACAGCCCTCTAGGCTGTGCTGTGCAGCAGGCATTCATGGAGGGCCTGCCCAGAGCCTCTGTGTGGCTCTCCGTGTGTGCGAGGGCCACAGTGGGCTGTACTGTGTATGGAGTGGTCCCTAGCTTCTCAGAAGCTCAGGTCAGCAGAGCACATGACCCTGTATGCTGACCATCCTCTCCTCCCTTGGGTGTGGGCCTCCCGCCTTTCTGCTGCTGCATGGAATATAACGGGAGCAGACCTTCCATGTTTCCATTAACTTTGGGAAGCATGACATCCCATGTTAAGTCCCTTAGGAAAATCATACAGGCTGTCTAAATTCTTACCATAATGTAACCTTTTGTTGATGACAGGTCAGGGCTGTCACACCCAAGGAGATCTTGTTCTGTGTACAGTACTCCAGGCAGATGAGTGGTGGTGCTTGGGAGTTTTTGGTGGACCCTGGTGGGCTCTCTTGGCTAGACCTACACACTGTTTTTGGTTATTACTATGCTGTGTGCTCAGGCTTGGGTGCCAGGACCTGTCAGAACCACCGGAGGAGCACTTATCTCTGTCGTGTTTGCTGGCTTCCAGAGTCACTGAGTCTAGTCTTGGAGACATCTTTCAGGGGTAGGCCTCATCACTGTATTCCAGAACTGCAGTCTTCCCTCCTGGAGCCCTCGTTCGGGTCGTGTAGCTTGTGTTCTTTTGTTCCTCCGCTGCTGCTCCTCCTCTGCACGTCTCTCCTTGCTGGGAAATAGGCTTCATGGTCTGTAGACTGGCAGGTTAAACTCGCTCCTGGTCTTGTGTTCCGCAAAGACTTGCTTGGCCTTAGAGCACACTGAACTCCTCACAGGCAGGCTTCCTCTGCTGTGCAGTGCAGCAGTGAATTGGCACCGTGCCCAGCAGGAGTCTGCCTCAGCCGCCCGGCTCCTGTCTTTGAGAAGAAAGGGTGTTAGCTTTGGCATTATTATTGTTTGCACTAGGTGTCAGAAATAATAGCTTTGGATTTCTTGGTAGAGGCAGGAGCTTTACCATGCACCCATTTATGTTGGGGTGTGAATATGAAACGCGAGTGGTTTGGAGGTGTAGAAAGTAGTGCTTGCGAATGTAGAGGGTGTGTGCCCTGAGAAGTGAGGATTGGGAACTGAAATGGCAGTTTTCTGCAACAGGTTAGCTATTTTATGGTTTTCATTTTCCCTTATTTTCAAAAAAGTTTGCATTAATTCCATTTCTTGGGAAGTTGAAAACATTTCGTTTGCTAAGAATTAGAGCACCAAAGATGGAGCCGTGCTGTGTGGGGGCACCCTCCCCCCCCCATCCAGGCTGTTCGCCTCAAGCAGGAGCTCGCCCTACAAGCCTTGTTGCCTCTTGGCTGCACCTGCTCTCCACGAGGTGGGCAAGGTACCCCTCCAGCTCGACTCCTGGTGGTGGCTTGGTCCAGCCCTCCTGTGAGCTACTGCTCCAATGCCAGGATCAGCTGTGCTGCGGTGCCTGCCCTTCTAGGAACCTCCTGTGTGCTAGTGGTGACCCTCCTTCCTGTATCCCCCATAATGGAGCCTTCTTGGGGCAGTCTTGCTTACACACGCTCAGAGTAAGGTCCCAGCCTGTGGATGTGAGCACCTGAGGGTTTCCGTCCTGTTACCTAGTCTGGCCCGCAGCAGGCACCACAGACCTTGGTGCCCCTTAATGTGGCACAGGCCTTCAACTGTCTGTTCCAGAAGCATCTTCAGCCTTTGAAAGATACCCCCGCAACTCCAAACTTGCACAGGAAGTCAAAGTGCAAGAGTCACTCCTGAGGCTCTGAAAATGGCTGTGTCTCCTGTGTGCTGTTGCTTTTGCCATCTCCTGCTCTTTATAGGAGAGATGCCCAACCTGTCCATGGTAGACATCAGGGAGCAGGGGTGCTGCACCATGTCTGGCTGTTGTGGCTCTGGCGTGTGGGTGTGTTCCATTGTGGAGACACATAGGGAGAAGAGGTGCAACCAGTTGTCATGGAGTGTTCCTCACCTCCCTGTTCCTTAACTGACTTCTTTTGGTATTACTAGGATATACCCTGGACCTATGGATGGATTTAGGTTTTTCTCTTGCCTGCTAATGCCAGTAACTCCCAACAAGAAAGCCATGGTAGTCAGCTACTCTTCATCCTGGTACTGTGACTCTCAGCCTGCTGTGTTGGTAGCTCTGTGATACAGAAATTCAGGTCAGTGTCCTTTCAACTCAGTTCTTTGTTGTTTTCTGTGGAGGTTGTTATTGTGGTCAGGCTTTTATGTTATGATTTGAAACCACCATAGAGTTGGGGATAAACAGTGACCCAGTTTAATCAGTCTGTGCACATCCATGTTTATGAAATCATTACACACATATATAAGTTAATTGTGTAGTTTGTGAACACATATGTTTTAATTCTCGCCTTTCTCCTGTCAGACCTGGACAGAGATGTCCAAGTACTTTTTAAAAACTCCTGTAGGAGCTTTGGCCATCTCATTGATAGCATGCAGGTGACTCAAGCAGTCCTCATTTCTCTAGAGCATGCTGTGTAGATGGTACGCTCTGCCAGCACAGGAGGGAAGATGACAGCACTAAGGTGGTGGCTAACCTAGGGACCAGGTCCTGTTCAGAGTGACTGTTCCAGAGCAGGTATGGCAGCCTTTGTTCTGCTTGATTGTGTGGCAGAGGCCTGAGAACAGAGAATGCCAGGGTCATGTTCCAGCTAGACATGCAGTCTCTGTTGGGACTAGTCCGGCATGTAAGTGAAGGAGCGTGTGGTCATGTCCAATAAAACTTCATTCATAAGAGCTGATGGGCTGTTGGGTGATCCCTACCCTAGGAATACACTGTAGGCGAACAGAGTCGCTAGCATCAGTAAGTAGAAAATAACAGCTGATTTCTGTTGAAATACTGTAAAAATTTAAAGTCTGATATACATGTTTTTGAAAAAAATTGCCTGGCATAAATTTAAACTTTTTCTCTGTGTGGTATACCACCCCTCACCTTGTCATTCATTTGTACCCCTCACCTTGCCATTCATTTATACTTGCATGTCTTCACTCTAGTTTTGGAGACATATGAATGCAAAGAAACCTCTGTCCACCTGACTGTTCCCAAAGTACAGAAAAGGGAGAGCCGGAAATGGCAAAGGAGAGGAGTGGCCATCTTGGCAAATCCCTCAGCCTTTTCTTTTGGGAGTAATTGCCAGGTACTAAGGCTGTGCGGTGCGGTGCGGTGCGGTGCGGTGCGGTACAGACTATTTTTTAGGGTTTCCATTCTTCAGAGTTCACACATCAGTTCAAGGAGTAGAGGGGGAGTTTTCAAGTCACTTCTGCTCTTGTAATGTCACTCTTCAGAAACTGTTTATTTGATGTCCGGTGTCCTGAAATGTGACAGAAGAGTTCTTTATTATGGTAATACTGGAGAAAGAGTCAAGAAAACTTGAAATGTACAGTTGAACTGCATGAAGACACATGTGGTTTGTAGGTGTTGGGAGAACAATGTGTAGGAAAGAAGACAAGACTTTGCAGAGGGCGGAAGCGCTTTATTCATTCATTCATTTGCTATGGGGTCTCACTATGCAGCTCGGACTTGTAGTACTCCTCCAGTCTCAGCCTCCCCAGTGCTGGAATTACAGATTTGCTCCACCACACCCGGTTTCAGTGGCCAACGTGGCACACCTGGGGTTCTGGGGCTGGCACAGCATGTGGTACTCTTGACCTTACCAGGTGCTTAGACCACTGAGCTATCTTCCCAGTCCCCACAGGTGTTTCTGGATGCTTTCTGTAAGACCTAACCTAAGGGGCGGTCTAAAGCGTAGGGTCACTGGCAAGCTTGCCAGGAAGTGAGTGGAGCCATGGAAGTCCTGGAGAGCACTGAGCTTACTGGGCCCTGGTAGGTGGCACAGGCAAGGCGAAGGCAGGCAGTGGGTGAGGTTTTGGGAGCTGATGGTGTTGTCATGGGGTCCTGTCAGGAAATAAGGCTACGTTTGGGTCTAGGTGGGGACAGGAAGATGGGGTGCCATGCCACATGTTTTCTGGAGGGCCTTTTGAAGAAGATTGCTGCTTTCCTGCCCCTGGTCCTCATGCAGAGGAAACTGATGACTCGTGCAGGGCACAGCCCTTGCAGCTTTTACCTGGATCTGACTGGTACACTTGTTGCCTAGACCTGTGTGTCACTTCTGTTTCTGTATTTTGTGTTTACCCACTTCTGTGTATCAGAGTTTAGATTCCAAGTCAGACATAGTTCATGGCAGTTCTAGCCATAGGTGGCTGTAAAGGTACTTGTGCCAGTCTTGTATAACTGTGCCCACAACAGCACCTACGTATTGTAGGTGGTCCTGGGCTCTGAGTGATGGGGCTGTTGTAGTTAGGTAGGAAGAGTAGTGTGGGGTGATGGTGCTCAGACAAGACTGTGTTCGCACAGTATTTTCATGGCCTGTGGGCCACAAGCTGTGAAAGTTATGCAGGGTTTTGATTTAGACGTGAACTTCAGGTGCCATTCTCAGTCATTGGCTAGTGCTTTCTCTGCAGCAATTGGTTTCTGCAGATGCTGCAGCTGTAGTTAGCATCCCACCAGCCACCCTCTGCAGAGCTTATTTCTGCTGTGGCTCAGGCCTTCCCTGGGCTGTGGATGACACAGCTGGAGAGCCATCAATCACGTGGCCTGTCCTGTGGCTGGCTTCTTGCCTGTTTTGAAGTTGATCTTCCTGCACTTTCAGAGATCAGCAGCGTGTAGCCATGATGGTTAGACCAGCATCGGCTGTGGTGGTACTGTGGTGAACATTGCTTCTACGCTACAGCTTTACGACTTTATTTTGAAATGTCTGGGTTTTCGTTTTGGTCAAACTCAGCCTTTAACTTGCTTTGGAACCTTGGGAAAGTTACTTAACTTCTGGGGTGTGTGTGTGTGTGTGTGTGTGTGTGTGTGAGAGAGAGAGAGAGAGAGAGAGAGAGAGAGAGAGAGAGAATATGTTTGGAGACCTTTCATAACTTCTGATCTCTAATGTTACTCTGCAGAAGCTGTCTATTTGATGCCCAGTGTCCTGAAATGTGGCAGCAGAGTTCTTTATGGTAATACTGGAGAAAGAGTCAAGATGACTTGAAAATGCCTTTTTTTTTTTTTTTTTTTTTTTTAAATGAAATTGTTTGCTGTGGCTGCCCTGGTCTCTCTGAGTCATCTGTGTAGCTGTGAGTGTACACACACCAAGTGTACACAGGGCTGTGTGCTAAGGTGGTGCTCGAGTGGCCTGGGTAACTCAGGAAACCTCCAGGGTTGTCTGGAGAGCTCTAGCCAAGTGCATGAGAACAGGGAGTCATTTCAAAATGACCCTCAGTGGGCCCAAAACCTGATGACTTCACAATTTGACACAGAATTTTTTTTTTTTTTTGTACCAGGGATAGATAAAGTTTAAATATTTATGCCTCCCTTTTGAAGTATTTCCAAACATACTGCCCCATGTACCCCATTTCAACAATAACTAGAATTTTTCCTGCTTGCTTTTTTAACTTCCTGTTTGTATTTTTTTAAAGTTGTTTTCTTTCCCATGAAATGTTCAAAGTTTGAGCTTATTAAAGTAGATCTCTGATATTCAGTCATTTTACCCGAAGTTACCTCAGTGGTATGTCTGCAAGTGGACTTCTTTTTTTGTATTTTAGGACAGGGTCTACAGGGTCTCACTATGTAGTGATCTGCCTGTGTTCAGCCTCCCAAGAGCTGGGATTACAGGCGTGCGCCACCACACCCAGTCTCAATCACCATCTCAGCTGGGGGTGGGGGTGGGGCAGCACAACACAACAGGATGCCCAGGATCGAACCCTGGCCAACACTGGCCTCTGTGTCTGCCTAAGCAGGCGTTTTAATCTGCTGAGCTATTTTGCCAGCCCTCCAAGTGGACTTTAAGCTCCATGCCTTTGTCTTCCTTGGATTTGCCTGCCCAGGCAGGCAGCTGTCATTGCTGGGCCCATAGCTCTGATTGTCCCTTCTTGTTGTGAGAAACACTGTACTAGAGGGGCCGGGCATTTGATCCCTGGGCCCGCCAGTGCGGGCCCTGCCCCCGGGGCGCACTGAGATGGCAGTTCATACTGGGTGTGGTGGTGCACGCCTGTAATCCCAGCTCTTAGGAGGCTGTAAACAGGCAGATCACTACAAGTCCGATTGAATAGTAAGACCATGAACACCCTGTAGACACTTCCCTAAAAAAATAGTGCACTAGAATATTCACTTGTTCACGTTCTCTGATTTCCACTGTTATTAATATTTTATACAGTGAACAGTTTGACAACCAGGGTCATGATATGGATACAATGGTGTGATCTTATTTAGATATCCCCCATTTCCTTGTACTTAGGTGTGTGTGTGTGCACACGCACGTGCATTCATACATGTATTAGGTTCTGTGCATTTCACGCATATAATTCCAGTGTTTGGCACCACAGTTCACACACTACATAGCTCCACCGTCATAAGGAGCCACCTGCTGTAGTTATGAACTTCTGTCCTTCTCGTGTGCTGGGAATTGAACCCAGGGCCTTGCACATGCTAGGCAACTGTTCTACCATTTAGGTCCCCACTCCCAGCAATTCAGTAACAGTCACACCTACCTGGCTTCTGTCTTGTACCCTCCTCACAGACTGTCCTGGTTCCAGTGCGACTGAGTTGTGTTCTGCTGTGTGGGCATGCCACGTTCTGTCTGTCCATTGGTGTTGGCTGTCTGGTTTCTCTTTTCTTGTTGGCTACTATGAGTGGAGCTGCTGTGCATGTTCGCATGCACAGATTTGTGTGGATACGCTTGATTCTCTTGAGCACATACCTAGGTGTGGGTCACTGTGCCAGTGCAGGTGTTGACTCAGGCCTCTAGGGGATGTGTTTTAGTCAGGTTTTTACTAGAGGAACAGATTTAATGCAAAAAACAGATATAACACAAGAAGTACCAGTCACAGAGTCAGACGAGGAAGTGAGCCGAGAGCATCTGCACACCACCGACTGAAGGATCCAGTTCCAAGGTTTTAGGCTCACTGAAGTGTTCTGTCTCTAGTGGTCTCTAAGGGTCTCCAGTGGTTAGCCATAGGATCTGCAACGGAAGACTGAAGAGCCTGCAATGGAAAGTTGAAGGATCCAGTCTAGAAGCTGAAGAGACTGCGCTGGAAGCCAGGAGATAAAGTTCAAGCTGACTGACTGCAAAGAATGAAGTTCGTCCGAGGAAGTGGGATGCCGAATTCTTCCTCAACCTCTTTATATCCCCTTTCTGTGCTGAGTTACTCTGGAGCGAAGGCAGCCCAGAGTGTGGAACTGGCAGCGATGCAGCCAAATTGAGACAGTGTTTCCACCACCTCAGGCAATCTAGCCAGGTTGACACAATGTATCGACCACTACAATCCACCCCTTGTCAACTTGGCAACTAGACATACTTCTTTAAACCAGTCTTCAGATACAGAGATAGGCACATAATTGTGCCTAACATTGTTGCAACTATACTATCCTGCATACAAATGGAAATACATGAATACCCTTACCAAGATAGAAGGTAAGTTTTCTGAGCTTGATGCTTATGCTTCAGTATTAACATAGGTTTAGTAATCCTTAAGAACTGGTAATAAATCTATCCATACTATATTATAATAGAACAACTGTATATAAGGGTGAACTAGTACAGTTACAATCCCCTTTTCTATACCTGATCACAGGGTTGTGGCTGATACTTAGAACTATCTTCTGCTTCCCATTCTGTATTCCCTTGGACTTCAGCAAGCACCTCAGCAGGCCTTGATTCTCTCCCTGCGGAGTGACCCACACCTTCACTCCTGAAGGCGCTGGACCATTTGTCATTGTGCTTGTATTAGGCTGTTGTAGCTTCCCATTCACCTTAATAACAGGGCACGGCAATACTAAGAGGCGCCCCAAGGGATCTCCTGCACTCCATGGATAGTTTTCCTTTCCTCCATTGTGGAGTAGTAAGCCAGTTTCCCCTTGTCAGTCTCGGTCAGTCACCCGTGACAACACTGTGACTCCTTTTTTAGCTTGTTTCCTCAGAGGCATGAGGAGACCAAAGTGACCAGGGGAAATCTTAGCTTCTAGTTCAATGGTATCATTGCTGTGCTTCCTGGTACAAGCCTTCCCCCTCTGGGACTAGGACTTCTAGTCCAGCAGCACATAAGGTTGTAGGGACAGGAAGCAGAAATTTTGCTAGTGGTTCCCTAGAGGTAATGGTGAGTGGTACCATTCCTGTTCCCACCCCTTGATTCCTGGACCCATGAATTCTGGCTGTGTGAGACACAGTACCCTCAGAGGGCGCTGATTCAAAGCACACACAGCCTGTTGAAGCACCTTATCCCAGCCCTGCAAAATAGTGCCACCTAGCTGGCACTGTAACTGCATTTTTTTTGGAGGGGGTTCGGAACCAGGGAATGAAGTGTAACTGCATCTCCAAAAGCCCATTCCACCTTTCTGTCAATCCAGCTGCCTCTGGATGACGGGGTACACGGTAAGACCAGTGAATTCCATGAGCACGAGCCCACTGCTTCACTTCTTTGGCTGTAAAATGTGTTCCTTGGTCAGAGGCAATATTGTATGGAATTCCATGGTGGTGGATAAGGCATTCTGTAAATCCACGGATGGTAGTTTCAGCAGAAGCGTTGCATGCAGCTGAGGCAAATCCATATCCAGAATATGTCTTTGCCAGTGAGGACAAAGCGCAGTCCCTCCCGTGATGGAAGTGGCCCAGCATAATCCAGCTGCTACCAGGTCTCAGGGTGACCACCTCAGGGGATGCTGCCACACTGGGGACTCCATGTTGGCCTGTGTAGCTGGCACACTGGGCATTCAGCAGTGCCTGTAGCCAGATCAGCCTTGCTGAGCTCATGCATACCTCCATCCCTGCCACCATGGCCTCTCCGTTCATGGGCCCACTGGGCAATAACAGGGGTGACCGAGGAAGGATGTCGGCTACTATCCACAGAATGGGTCATGTTATCCACTTGATTATTAAAGTCCTCTTCTGCTGATATCACCTTTTGGTGAGCATTCACATGGGAAACAAATATGTTTACATTCTTTGCCCATATGGAGGTCTATCCACATACTGCCTCCCCAAATACCCTTGTCACCAATTTTCCAATCATGTTCCAAGTTCCTTACCATCCAGCCAGACCGTTGGCTATGGCTCATGAGTCAATATATAGTTGTACACCTGGCCATTTCTTTCTCCAGGTGAAATGTACTACCAGGTACATTGCCCAAAGTTTTGTCCACTGTAATGATTTCCCTTCACCACTGTCCTTTAGTGATGTACCAGAAAGGGGCTGTAATGCTGCAGCCGTCCACTTGCGGGTGGTGCCTACATAGCGTGCAGAGCCATCTGTAAACCAGTCCCTAGTCTTCCCTTCCTCTGACAGCTGTTTATATGGTACACACCACAATGCCATAGGTGTGTGCTAGGTAACAGAAGGCAATACAGCAGGTATAGGAGCCATAGATATCTGAGCAAATTCCTCATATAATTTACTTGTACCCTCTGGGCTTGCCCTGGCTCTATCATGAATGTGCCACTTCCATTTAATGATGGACTATTGCTGAGCATGTCTAAACTTATGACTTGATGGATCAGATAATATCCAGGCCATGATAGGCAGCTCGGGTTTCATGGTGACCTGCTATCCCATAGTCAATCATTCAGTTTCCACTAAGGCCCAGTAGCAGGCCAAGAGCTGTTTCTCAAAAGGAGCATAGTTGTCTGCACATGATTGCAGAGCCTTGCTCCAAAATCCTAAAGACTTCCATTGCAATTTACCCTTGGGGCCTGCCAGAGACTCTAGACAGCATTCCTGTCTACCACTGATACTTCAAGTACCATCGGATCTGCTGGGTCATATGGCCCCAGGGGCAGAACATCCTGGACAGCAGCCTGGACCTGCTGCAGGGCTGTTTCCTGTTCTGGGTCCCCCGCTCATAATTGGCAGCTTTCCAAGTCTTCCAAGTCAACTTGGTAAATGGGTAGGAGTAAGACACCTAGGTGAGGAATATGTTGTCTCCAAAATCCAAATAAGCCCCCTAGGCGCTGTGCCTTTTTGGTCATAGGGGGAGCCAGATGCAACAACTTATCTTTTACCTTAGAAGGAAAATCTCTACATGCTCTGCACCCCTGGACTCCCAAGAACTTCACTGAGATAGAAGGACCTGGAATTTTTGAGGGATTTATCTCCCATCCCCTGGCTTTCTAATGCTGTACTGACAAATCCAAGGTGGTTGCCACCTCCTGTTCACGAGGCCCCGTCAGCATAACATCATCAACGTAATGGACCAGTGTGATATTTTGAGGAAGAGAAAAGTAATCAAGGTTCCTAATAACTAAGTTGTGAACAGGGAAGGAGAGTACACTTGTGGTAAGACAGTGAAGGTGTATTGCTGGCCTTGCCAAGTGAAAGCAAATTGTTTCTGATGGATAGGTAAGGAGAAGAAGGCATTTGCCAAATCAGCTGCTGCATACCAACTACCAGGGGATGTGTTAATCTGCTCAAGCAAGGAAACCACATCTGGTACCACAGCTGCAATTGGGGTTACCACCTGGTTCAGTTTACGGTAATTTACTGTCATTCTCCAAGACCCATCTGTCTTCTGCATAGGCCAAATGGGAGCATTAAATGGAAATGTGGTGGGGACCACCACCCTGCACCTTCAAGTCCTTGATGGTAGCACTAATCTCTGCAATCCCTCCAGGAATGCAGTTTTGCTTTTGGTTCACTATTTTACCAGGCAAGGGCAACTCTAAGGTCTTCCCTTTGGCCTTTCCAACCATAATAGCCCTCACATGGCAGGTTAGGGAACCAATGTGAGGATTCTGCCAAGTACTAAGCATACCTATCCCAATTAAACATTCTGGAACAGGGGAAAGAACTACAGGATGAAGTCGAGGACCTATTGGACCCACTGTGAGTCAGACCTTCGCTAAAACTCCATTGATCACTTGCCCTCCATAGGCCCCCTATTCTTACTGGAGGGGCACTATGGTGTTTTGGATCCCCTGGAATCAGTGTCAGTTCAGAACCAGTGCTCAGTAGTCTCTGAAATGCCTGATCATTTCCCTTTCCCCAGTGTATAGTCACTCGGACAAAAGGTCTTGGGTCCCTCTGGGGAAAGATAGGAGAAGGACTGACTGTACAAATTCTGGGGATATTAGGATCCTTCCCCAAGGAGACCTGGCCTCTCCATCATTCAAGGGGTTCTGGGTCTGTAAACTAGCTCAAATCTGGGAACCTAGTTGAGGGGCCAGGATTGCCTTTTACCAAGATTTGAAGTAGGTCTCTGTTCTTTTGCCCCTAAATTTTTTCATTTATATAAATCTAGCAAAAATTTTGTAGGCTTCCCATTTATCTCACTTTGGGGAACACCGTGGCTAATCAGCCAATACCATAGGTCTGTGTGTGTCAGATTATTCTGGTCATGCTTCTGCTGTCCACAGTGATTAAGTGCTGCCACTTGACCTCTGCCATTCCAGGATCCAATCAAGCCCATGGCCCTTAAATTTCCTATTTGAGTAACTGCAGTCCCCACTGTAAGGTCTGGCATATGGAGAAGAGCAATGATGGGGCTCTTCAGGGATGCTGGTGGTCCCTTCTCGAGGTGTTAGTAAAAGGTATGATCTCATAATCTTCCAAATGTGGAGGATTAGGTTTAACATGACAGATCCACTTCAGCATTCCCATTTCCCTATGCCTCTGAATCCCTTAATCAGTAATAAGCCATGGAAGATCAGGCATCTCTAAGTCAGTTACCATGGCCATCTTTTGAGCCACACTTCTGCCAACCAGCTAAGCAGACTATTAACACCTTTCTTTACTCCACAAGCCACAACATTAAATTCAGAATCCCTGCTTTAATGGGCCCATATCAACAAACTCAGCCTGATCCAGGTATGTTTTTTTTCACCATTATCCCACATTCGGAAAATCCATTCCCAAGTTTGCTCATTAGGCTCTGTTTATAAGAGTTAGAAAACTCAAGAAGGTCTTTGGGAGAATAATGGATCTTGTCATGGATCACATTATGTACTTGAACCTCAGGTGACTTCTGTGATGGAAGCCTGGTTATGGGCCGAGAGGCAAAAATGGGTGGTGAGGGTGGGTCTTGAGGAGTTGCAGCATTGTCCTGTTTGTTCCACGCAGGAGTGGTGTCTCCAGACATACTAGGAGACCCTAACGTGGCAGAGAGCCAAGGCAGTGATTCCTCTGCCGCCATGGGTAGGGAAATCTCTCCCTCAGGCAACATAATCTCATTAGCATCTAAAAACTCAACATCATCAGCCTCCTCAGGACCCTCCCACACACCTCCATTACATCTCATAGGATCCCACTGTTTTCCAATCAGTGCCCTCACCTTTGCTTCAGATACCCTTTGATCTGAGCAATTTAGTTTATGTTGCAGTTCAGCCAATCGAATTATGAGGGACTGCATTTGGGTCTCTGCAACCTCAGCCTTGTGGCTAAAAGAGAGGAGATTTTCTGTCAGGACACACTTAGAAGCTTTTAAATCTTTTTATCTGAGTCTGGAGGTGGGAAATTGTATCTTCAAGCTCCTTATTTACATTCATAATTTGGCCCACCAAGGCTAAGACCAATCAACTGGCATCATTATATTCCCTACTCCTCCGAAGAGATTCAGAATTTTCCTGCATGGAAATTCCTGACATCGCACAAGTGGTAAATTAGGATAATCGAATGGATCTATATGGCATATTAGTTTAAAAACCTCATGCCGAGAGTATCAGTATGCTCCTTGATAGCAGAAGAGACCATGGTGTTTTTAGGTCTCCTCAAATCTTGAAGCCATTTCCAGGAACTCTTAAGTCCATTAAAAAATGCCATCGCTATATTGTTTCTTTAACCCCCTCCTGGACCATATTGTTTTAGTCAGGGTTTTTTACTAGAGGAACAGATATAACACAAAGAACAGATATAATACAAGATGTACCAGTCACAGAGTCAGATGAGGAAGTGTGCCGAGAGCATCTGCAAACCATCGACCGAAGGATCCAGTTCCAAGGTTTTAAGCTCACTGAAGTGTTCTGTCTCTGACCGTCTCTAATGGTCGGCCAGTGGGTCTGCAGCAGAAAGCCACAGGATCCAGTCTGGAGGCTGAAGAGACTGCGCTGGAAGCCAGGAGGTAAAGTCCAAGCTGACTGCAAAGACTGAAGTCCGTCCAAGGAAATGGAATGCCGACTTCTTCCTCCGCCTCTTTATATCCCTTTGTGTGCTGAGTTACCCTGGGGTGGGGCCTTCGCAGCCCGGAGTGCAATTGAGGCAATGCATTGAGGGACAGGCGATCTAACCAAGTTGGCAGAACATATCGACCACTACAAGATGGGGGTCTGGTGTTCTTTTTGAGTGAAGCTCTTGAGGTTGGACCCTCTGGTCTGATCTAGAGGGGCCGTTTCTTTTACAGAGGTATCAGGCAGAGGTGGATAGTTTCAGGCTAGGAGTTCTTGGGATGTCTTTCCAGCCTCTTCCTGCATAGCTGCCCACTCCCTCTGGACGAGCAGGAAAATCTCCTGTTGCTACCCTTCCACTTTTTGGGCAGCGAATTATTGAGGCAGGGTATCACTATGGAGTTTCAGACTGGCCTGAATTATGAAGCCCCAGGCTGGGCTCAGACTCACAGTGATCCTCCTGCCTCAGCCTCCCAAGTTCTGGGATTGCAGGCATGCCCACCATACCTGGCTTTTTCCACCTCCATGTTCTGAGGCCTTTGAATTTGATCTGTATTTTCCCTTAAGAGAAAATGCTATACAAAAATACTTTGAAAACATGATTAGTTTGGACAAAGTATATTAATGGAATCTGGTTTGATTCAGGACAGTGTTCAAACCACTGAACAGCATAAGCATTGTGAACAAACTAGAAACCATATACGTGTGACCAGATGCGTACACTAGTTTGCTCCAAGAATGGCTTTTTTTTTTTTTTATACTACATTTATTACATTGTTACTTTTTCCTATTTCTAGAAGAATGGCTTCTGATGGAACAGATACTAAATGTGGGACTTCTGTTGGATCCTGAAGACATACAACACTAGCAAAGGAGTTACATGAAGACTAACAAGAACATAACAATGCTTTTCCTTTTATGTTTAATAAGACTGAAGGAGGGAATTAAAAAGTGATCTCCTATTTGGGACAATTAGTAATGTCATCTCCCTGAAAGATAGCTGGTTTTAATCCAAATAGAAAATGAGGAGCAATATTTGAGGCATCTAAGACATACACTGCTGTGAACCTACCCAGCCACTTGCATGGCCTGTGTTACTGGGTGTGCTAAGTTCACAGCACTCAAAGTGGACACCTAAGTTTTAGGTAGAAACAGCTTGCCCTAGACCCTCGAGGTAACAGGTGGTGTGTGTGGGCTTGATATGCCAGTGTGCTGGAACCACAGTTGTATTTAGTTGAGTTTGACTCCTGTGACCCTTTTAGGCAGAGAGAGTTTGTGCTGTAGAGGATTTCTGGAGACCTCCACCACGCTGGACTGGTTGGGCTGAGGAGGGGCAGTGAAGGCTATGGGGTCAGGACTAGGCTGTAGAGTGGCCTGGCTGGGTGTGGCAGATAAATGCTCATGGTGGTCACTGGGGAGCTTGGCCTGCCAGGTTGGTGACTGACCACACTGATCAGTCAGCCTCGGGTTTTCTCCAGAGAAGCATTGGTGAAACTTGCTGGCTGTGGGCCGCCTCGCCTTGCAGAGTGCTTCTGTCAACAGGAGATTGAAGCCTTTGCCCCTGGGCATCCATTGCTCACACGTGCCGTGGAGCCTTGTGTGATGTTGCAGCGAGACCCTGGAGTTGTGGAAACACACAGGCTTGGTGGATTTAGTTGCCCGTTACTCCAAAGAGCCAGGTCCTGCTCATCCCAGGGCAAGGAAAGAGGGGACTGAGACAGGAGCATGTTGGCGTTTCTTGTGGATGAGGGCCACAGCTAGGCTCAGCCTTTGTGCTTGGTTCCATTCAGGACCTGGCCCCATAGACCCAGCCCAGCTCAGCATCTCTGTCTAGATTGCTCAAGATGGTTCCACATTATCTTGTCCCCTCCTTTCCCCTTCCCTCCCCTTCTAATGTATTTGATTGTTGCAGGGTCTCACTACACAATTCAGACTCATAGTGATTTTCATCCTCCCCAGCGCTGGGATTATAGGTATGCACCACCATACCTGGACTCTGGCAGGCTCCCTGGGGTAGAGGCCAGTGTGTAGCATGTGGTGCCAGGTATCGAACTGCGGTCCCTGCGCTTGCTTAAGCTTGCCTAAGCAGGCACTTTAGTCTGCTGAGCTATCTCACCAGCCCCTGGTTCCAGATTCTTAAAGGGTGTTCACACAGCAGTAAAAATGAGAGATAGGGACAGTATGTGGTATGGAAGACCCAGTGCTTGTGACCGTGCCTCTCCAGAACTGTTGGCTGACCTTGCCGTGGGCACTCTTGAAAGCATTGTGGTGTGAGACCCAAGGACTGCTGTGCCCTACTGAGAGCAGATCCCATCTTATGGCAAGCTCAGATGATGCCAAGGGTGAGAGCAGGAGAGGGCTGCTGACTAAACTTCAGTGTTTTGAGGCAGTCGGGCCCAACGGGCATGGAAGATGGTTTCTGTGAGTACCCTGAGGCTGGGTCCTGCTTGCATGGGCCCTGGCAGCAGGCTGGCAGGCAGTGGGGGTGGGTGCCCTCACCTTCCTGGTGAACATGCCTACTTTTTGATCATGTAGGTGATCATAGAGTTAAGAGCAAGGTGAGAGTTTGAAATCACACTGAGCAAGTCTTGGAGCCACTTCCTGTGGCCAGGTGTCTGCAGCGCAGTACCTCTGCTGAATGACCGCAGAGATGGGTCTTATCTGTGTCTCCCCTGTGTGCTTTGCAGTGTGCCCATGTGCTGTCAGAGAGTCCTGTTCTTGTCTCCAGGAATAGCTTTGTGTTTTGTGTTCTGTCTTTTCCCCTGTTTTTTTCACAGATCTGTTGAATTATGATGGAGACATTAAACCCCCAAACCCCATGTGTATATGTATGTTGTTTTAGGATCTGAAGTTTTAGAATACTCAGGTTCCTTGTGGTTTACAAGTATAGGTTTTATGAAATAGTATTTGAGGCTTCTAGAATTCCATTCACATGCCCGTTTATCAGAAAACCAGTTGTGGGCCTTCGGACTTTATCTTACTTCAGATATTTTAGTCACTTCAAAAATTCACCTTTCTGGGCTGGGGAGATAGCTTAGAGGTCTTTCTTCTCCTTCTTCCCTCCTCCTCCTCTTCCTCCTCCCCCTCCTTTTTTTTTTTCTTTTGCAGAACTGAGGATTGAACTCAGGCCCTTACGCTTGCCAGGGAAGCGCTTATTCCACTGAGCCATCTCCTCGGCCCTTTTTGTTTTTAAAAAGCTATTTTGCGTTAGGTTTGTTTTTGTTGTTGTTTTGTGTGAGAGGTCAACCTGGAACTCTGTACTTGTGCACTTGCCAGGCAGGTGCTTGTGGCACTGAGCTATATCCCTGCCTCAGACTTATTCTTATAAAATAGATTTTACAGGGGCCAGCGAGATAGCTTAGCGGCATAAGCGCCTGCTTGACAAGCACAAGGTCCTGAGTTCAATCCCCAGTACCACAAAAAAAAAAAAAAAAAAGGAAGAAAGAAAAAAGAAAAAGATTTTACAGCGCCTCCAAAAAATGAGTATGTAAGAAATTATTTCCATTCTAAACTTTGTGGAGTAGGATTGTGTTGTTCCTTTTGATTGTAGTGCTCCCAGTCTATCTAAACCTGGCTGGGCATCCAGCTGTAGGGCAGCTGTCGAGCAGAGAGGGTGGAGCCAGAAGATCTGAATCCCTGGAGGGGGCAGGGTGTCATGTGAAGCTCAAAGTGTTTCAGTCTTATAGCACATACAGTGCCACTTGAAGTTGATGCTCACAGTGCTGTTTTGTTTCATATTATTTGTGGTATTGGGGATTTTGAACCCAAGGTCTTCATACTAAGCTGCACCCCCAGCTCACCTTGTACTTTTATTATTATTGGTACGTTTTTGCAGTGCACAGTGGTTACATTCCTTGTGGGGAGTTTGTACATGAACAAAATACATCTTAGTGCTTTTTTCCACCTCTTGATCCCATTACCATTTGAGAAAGACCTATTTCCGTGCTATCTTTTAATTATAGTAGTTCTTTATACTTTAAGTGTCTCCTGTAGGAGAAATCATAGTGTTTAAGCTTATCTGTTTTACTTCACTTAATATATATGGTCTCAAGGTGCATCCATTTAGCCAGGCATTATAGTGCACATCTGTAATCCTAGCCCTCAGCAGGCTGAAGCAGGAGAATTGCTGCAAGTTCAGAGCAAGCCTGGGCTACGTATTAGTTTAAGCCAGCCTGGATTACAGGAGCAAGACCGTGTCTCAAAAAAAGAAAAAGAAAAATGCATTTAAAAAAAAATTATTTAGTACAAGGTCTACAGGGTCTCAATATGTGGATTGGACTTGTAGTGATTCTCCTATTTTCAGCTTTCCAAGTGCTAGGATTATGGGGTGTACCCCCAAGCCCCGTCTCAGTCACTGTCTGAGCACGCCTGGGGGCGGGGCCAGCATGGCACGCTGGGGATTGAACCCCAGGGCCATTTTGCTCTGCCCAAGCAGGCGTTTCAGCCTGTTGAGCTTTCTGGCCAGCCCATCCATTTTTATGCAAATGACTCATGTGTATCTTTGTAGCAGAGTAGCACTCCTTTAAATATAAGCGCCACATCTTTATTCAGTCTTCTGTTGATGGGCAGATAAGCCGTTTCCAAGATTCGGCTATTGTGAGCTGTGCTGCTATAAACATGGGTGTGCATGGATCACTGTAGTATGACACTTTGGCAGGTACCTAAAAGAGGAGGAGCTTCAGAGTCCAGTAGGATTTCTAGTTTGGGTCTTACTAAGTTGCCCAGAGTGGGTGCAAACTTGACATTACCCGACTCAGCCTTCCAGCGTGCTGGGGTTGCAGACAGGTGCTGTTAACTTGCTTTTCAGTGTTATTTTTAAGGGCAAAACGGGAAGGAAGTTGCACATGAAGTTTGTACTTTGTTCTGAGTTAAGTATGTTTTAAGTAATAGCTCATACAGTTCTCATTTTTCAAATATTTCTTATCCTGAAGGATGTGCGTATCTTGTCTACTGCTGTGTAACGAAACCACCCCAAAGTTAATGTTTTAGGACAGTAGCAATCTTCTGTAATCTTAACATTACTGGAGTGGCTTTTCTGTTGGTTTTATTCTGGGTCATTTTTGAGGCCCCTATAAATCAACAGTTTGAGCAAGTAGGTAGTAGGGCTTTCTGCATGGATATCCAGGGGTCCCACAGGGCATAGGTGGAGTCCTGGGGCCTGTGAGATGGGCTGGGGTTGGAGGCTCCTCCTCCCCACTGCAGAAGCATGGAGCCTGGGGCCATCTCCAGGTCCCTTAGAGTAAGTCAGTAACAGTGAACAGGTCCCTGCACAGAGATTCTATACAGATTTAATAGAATGCACAACACATTTGGGTTATCGCCCTAAAACTTTCTGATTTTTTTCCTTTAAGGATTTTAGAACTTTATAACCCTAAATTGTAAACTTTGGTTGATTGCATATATGCATAAATAGCATATTGGTGTGCATTGCTAAGTTATAGGATGAATGTAGAGTAAAAAAACCATTGAAATGCAAATGTACTTGTTCTGCCCAGTTTCTTTCATCTGATAAATAGCTTGTTTTCAGTGAACACTAATAATTTGTCTTCCCACTGGGTTTAATTTTTTATTAAGTATTTATTGTTTTATTCAGAATTGCAGTTGCCTGTTTGATGGCACAAGTTGTACAGCTAAGGCTCAGCTCTCCTAAAATGCAGGCATTGCCCCAGCTCCGCTTGTGGTTTTGCGTCCAGGTGCCAGGCCCCGTTGGCCTAGGAGCTGGGGTGTGTTGCGTGAGTGGCATGGGCAGACCTAGTAGCAGTTTTCCTTTTTCTGTGGTGCAGTGTTGCCCGCCCCACCTCCACCCACCGCAGGGTCTTGAAAAGGGGGTGTGGGTGTGGAGGTGGGTGTGGAGGTGGTGTTTATACTTGTCTCCTGGCGGCTGCAGTAGAAGAAGAACAAAGGAGCTGGCACTTGAGAAAGCTCGTTTGTTAACCCCAGGTTAAATTAGGCAAAAAATCCGGGTCTTCTGTTGAAACTTGCATCTTTGAATATTTGGGGAAAAAAATGGTGCACTTTGTGAAACAAACCTGAAGGGCGGTGGAAGACCTTGCTTCATTAATCCTTTGTGCAAACTGACTCCTGGGACACTCTGCTACTTTCTCTTTCCTGGGAGGTCTGCGCTCCTTGTCCATCTGCAGAGTTTGTATTTTGTTTTGGAGACAGGGTCTTGCTATACAGTGCAGGCTGGCCTTAAGCCACTAGGAGCCCGGGCTAGCCTCCACCTCTGGCTGTTCTTCCTGCCTCAACCTCCCAAGTGCTAGGATCACAGGCATGTGCCACCATGCCCAGCAGAACTTGCATTTTGAAAATCTGAGTGAGTTTCAAAAAATAAATAGGGGCCGGGGAGATGGCTCAGTGAAATAAGCTCTTCCGTGGCAAGTGCCAGGGCCTGAGTTCAATCCCCGGTTCCACCCCCCCCCCCAAATAAATAAATAAGATTACTTTCCAAAACTTACGTATTTTTACTTTCTTCCTCTAAATCCTCAGTCATTCATTGTCTTTTATTTTTTGGTGGAACTGGGGATTGAACTCAGGCCCTGCGCTTGCCAGGGAAGCGCTTATTCCACTGAGCCATCTCCCCCGCCCCAGTCATTCATTGTCTTTACACCATGTACTGAGTTTGAAACTGTATTTCTGGGTGTGGTCTCATGGCGATGGGTGCCTCAGTGGTTCCCTGGAGCTGGCTGCTGCTCTTCCAGCATGGAGGTGCTCCTGCAGTGCATGGGCTGTATCACACCGAAGGCAGTAACAGTTGCTTATGTTCCTGACTTGAGAAGAGTTGACAAACGCTACCAGTTACAGAGTTAAATTATGATGGAAGTGATTATCTGACTTAAACAAGCAACTTGCTGCTACATGGCCTTTGCTGACCTGCTAGGATTGTAGCTGATAAATCCGAGTTGAGGCCAAGGATCCCGCACATCCTATCTGTGCGGCCTCTGGGAAGGAAGAAGGGGGATTTGTCAGGTTCCTTGGGGGGAGATTACAGGGATAGAGGCCTTTGTGCATCTGGAACAGGGCTTTAGAGCTATAGGAAGGTGTGGGTGCTTAGGAAGGGTGCCAGAGCCCTTTCTATGTTGGATTCAGGCGCTTGGAGGAGGTGCTGAGGAACACAGAAGACTGGAGTGGTCTGTTGCTAGAGGCCATGAGGCCTGGGTCGGAACACTTCACTGTGTAGCAGGACTGATGGCTCAGTTCTGGATGGGTTGGATCCCATCCAGAGCAGATGCTGGGGGCCTGTGGCTCTAACTTGTCCCCACAGAGATAATGATGGGAGTCCTGGCAAGACACACTAGGCTCAGAAGACGCCTTTGCTGTTGGTGAGGCTTGCAGAGCCCTTGCAGGACCAGGTCATGTCTGGGAGGCAGAGGGGCACTGAGGGGAGTTTATGGTGACTCCTTGCTGCTTTTCTCTGGAGCCCGTGCACACACAAAGCAACTTCATGTTGCCCACTGGCTAGGTGCTACACCTTTCAGCGCAGGTTGCTGTGGCTGTCCTACAGTCCTGTCCCTCCTGGCCTCAGGGCTATGTTCCTGGTGATGAATGGGAGCCAAGCTCTTTTTTTTTTTTTCCCCCCAGAACCGGGGATTGAACTCAGGCCCTTATACTTGCCAGGCAAGTGCTTATTCTACTGAGCTGTCTCCCCAGGCCCTCAAGCTCTTGAAAGTAGCTTCTGTGGCCCTTACTTAACCTCCCAAACATTTCAAGGCCTCTGGTATGTCATTCTTAGGAAAGTGCACTTATAAATACCGTACATCGACTGATTAAAATATGTGATGTTGATTTGGGTATCACTGACACTGTTTCTGTGGTTTTGCAGCCAGAGTGAAGAAAACAGCATCTGTCTTATTTTTCTGTGTTACTGAAAAGGTAGTATAGATCACAATGCAAATGTCTCACAGTGCAGCCTTTGAGACCTGACTGTGAAGCTGGTTGGGGATGGAGAAACCGTTCACTACCTTTCTGATGGACCGAGCTGAGTGAGTAGCTGTCCTCTCCTCAGTGACAGTTCCGCTAGGCAGCCATGGCTTAGAAGGGGGCTGGATTGTTGAGTTGACAGCACACAGTGGCTCAGACCATGGGCTTGGGCGCCCTCATGGTGCGAGGTGGGTGTGGCACCTCTGTGTGCGGACTGAGTGCCTCTGTTTGAAGAGCTCTCCCTGGGCTGGATTGGGTGGAGTGGTGGCAGTGGCACTCTCATCTGCACACTTGGTGGTGTGCTGTTATAGTGGCAGCCTGTGAGCCAGCTGTGGTGCACAGCCAAGTGACTATGTCCAGTAGGTGTGTAAGTCATTGCTAGTGTTATAGGTGTAGATCATGGGTAACTGATTTCTCCACTGTAAGCTGATCAGCAGTTACATACTGGTTTACCACTAAATGGAAAGATTGACTTTGTCTGTGAAGTTAGCATGTGTTGTCCTGGGGTGGAGACACTGCGGCTCTGGAGAAGTGTCTTGTTTGCTCCTGACGACTCCTGATACAGTGTGTCATGGGGTTTCTCAGGCCAATCTGCAGCTCCTGATATTCCTGCCATATCTTCCTGGATAGCATAGGTCGTAGGTGTGCTTTGTCTTTCCTGGTTTAACATCTATTTTTTTATTGAACTAGGTGTCCTTTAAAAAAAAAAAAAGAGTAGAAGTTAAAGTTGAATATGTTGTTTCAGAAACTTAGGGGTAAAAAAATGAACTGAAACTTTAAGTGGGACATGAGTTAAGTGGCACAGAGGAAGTGGCGTCAGTAACCTGCAAATTCTAGCAGTTCTGGACAGCATGCCCATCTGCCACAGTGCAGGGATGGAACTGGTGGCTCTGAATCCTCAAAGTTTGCTATAGGCAACACCAACACCCTATGAGGATGTACATGTTCATGGTTTGGACCCTTCTCCATAGGTGACATAGCTCCAGGAGGCCAGGTACCATGGTTCCAGTGTGTGTGGTTCTGGTTCAGGTGGCTACAGCATCTTCAGTAGCCCTGGTGGTTACTAACCTTACACCTTTGACCTGTAGCCTTACTGCCAGCTTCTCCATTGTACAAGAGAACAAGAAACTGTTTACACAACTGTTTTTAAAAGGTTCCAGAAAACAAGCATAGTAATTGTGTCTGTTTCCATTGAGAGGGATTCAGTACTTTCCATTACTTTTACCTTAGTGTTCTATAACAAAAGGAAAGATGCCTGAGAATGGGCTATCCAACACTCTGGTCCCCTCTGGGGCAGGCCCTGGGCATTTAGCAGAGGCAGCAGGTGCTGAGCAGCCCCACCTTGGACCTTTTCTTCTTCTTTCACACACGTGTGGGATTGTGCTTGTCCTCTGACTGGCTTGCATTGCTTAGCACAGGGTCCTCAAGGCCCATCTAGGGTTTTTGTATACCCTTCCTTTAATTTTTAAAAAATAATTAATTATTTACATAACTATTTGGTAGAAGGTCTCACTGTGCAGCTTAGACTCATAGTGATCCTCCTGTCTCAGCCTCCCAAGCGCTGGGATTATAGGTGTGCACCACCACCATGCCCGGTTTCATTGGCTGGCTTGGTGCGCCCAGTATTCTTGGGACAGCATGGTCTGGGGTACCGGGGAATTAACCCAAGTCCTTGTGCTTGCCAGGCATGTACTTAGACCACCAAGCTATCTCCTAGCCCCTCTCTTTCCTTTTAATGGGTGAGCCCTAGTCTATTGTTGGACAGTTGCTTGCCCATTTGTCTGTCAGGGGACACTGGGCTCAGGAGTTTGGAAGTCTTTTGGGTGAGCTTGACTGTAGAAATACAAGCTGAGTTCTTTAGAGTATTCCCAGGAACAGGGTTGCTACAAATGTGTGCTGCTTTCCGTAGGAGTGGCACCCATATTTAGTTCCCACCAGCAGTGCACAGGACTCATTCTTCTGTGCCCCCTCACCTGCTTCTTGATTCCCTAGGAGGTGTCTGTGTCTGCAGCTGGCCAGGACACAGTGTGGTTGTCCTGTAGTCAGTGTGCCACACACCAGCCCTCTGCCCCCATCTTCATGGACAAGTTGGCTCTGTAGCAGCAGCTCTCACTTAGGTGAACCGTTCCTGTGAAGAAGCTCGTTTACCACCATCCTGTCCCCTGGGTACTCATGGGTCTGGGAGAGTCTCTCTTTCTCCCATGGTCAGTTCATGGTGAGTTGTGGAACTAGAGATGTTGAACCTGGGGCTTGAATCCTTGGTATTTGATCCTGTCCTGCATATGGCAGCTGTTAACATCTTTGGACCATTTTGGGGCTTCTGTACTTAGGGAAGCAGCAGCCATCTTGGGAGGCAGCACACAGGCTTCTGTTGTCATTTATAGGCAGTGTCTTTTGGGGGTCCCAAATTGCATACCGCACTGCCTTCTTTTCAGCGCCAGCATTTGAATGGAAGTGTCTAGTTGGAAACACTCTTCTTTGTGACCTTCCAATCCTCTCAGGTTCCTGGCCCCCACTTCCTTGAAGTTCAGTGATAGCTGGGCCCGAGGAGCCTGCTGAACCTGCTGCCTAGAGAACCCAAGTCTGGGCTTTTTTGTTTTGTTTTAATTAAATAAATGCCTCCACTGTTGTTATATCTGTAAACGTTCCATTTAAACAGGTACAGATCGGAGATTTAGAGTAAGACCATTTCTTCTGCTGTCGCAAGAAGGCTACCCCATTCTTGCATGGCCCCTCTGTGGCAATAGTGAGTGCCATCTTTTGTCACAGGCACCTGTGCTTCCCAGCTGACTTTGGGACTGGTCCTTTGCTAAAGCTGGCTGGTGCAACTCTCTTGTGGATCTTGCCCTGTTCACCCACTTCTCCTCTCCAGGCTGGCGTTAACCTCCTGCACTTGCTCAGGCTGCAGATGGAGGCAGGATCGCAGGCAGAGAGGACTTTCGTTGTTCATAGCCTCCCCCTTCTTGTGATTTTGGGACACCAGCTAACATTTCTGAGCCTTGTTCTCTCTAGCTACAGAATGACAACAGTTATATTTCGTTTCTTATTTTGTAGTGTCATTTAATGGATCCACTAGCCAGCGTATGTGGGCACCCACTCTCTCAGAGGTGACCCCTGTGTGTGCATGCGTGTGCGTTCAAAGATGCATCCTCACCCTTTTGTTTTGCTTATTAAGAACAGAACCTTTATCTTAAGCTAATAAGTGCCGTCCTAGTACTGCTGCCCTGACTGCTCAGGCTTCCAAGTTGATGCCAGTGTGCTGCTGATGGCTGTGGAATTGGAGGAGATAAGTCTGAAATGCAGGACCAAGGCCACAGATGATAGCTTTGAGTTTTCTTCCTGAGTTCTTACCCACCTGGATGGTCTTTCAAGGCGAAAGAAAGGCTCTGGCTGGTAAAAAGTTTCTACTAGAAGTAGAAGTGTTGGCTTTTCCCCCGCTTTTTATTATTTTAATTTTTATTTTTTTGTATTTAGGACAGGGTCTCACTGTGTAGATCGGACTCATAGTGATCCTTCTGTTTACAGCCTCCCAAGTGCTGGCCATGCCCAGTCCCAGGCTCAGCGAGCCCAGGGGGGCAGGGCTAGGGATCGAACTCCTGGCCCTTGTGTCTGTCTGAGCAGGTGCTTTAATCCACTGAGCTGTTTGGCCAGCTTCGCCCTTCCACTTTGATGCCTGCTCACACCTGCCTTTTTCTCAGCGTCACAGCACAGTGAGCATGGCTGGGAGCACACTGGGAACCACCAAACTAGGCACTGGATCTGCACTGCCCCTTCTCTTCCCTCCTGTCCTTGGCCGGGCTGGACATCACCAGGCTGTTCAGTGCACAGTTGTACCTGTTTGCCTGGGAGGAATTGGCAACGTTGAGACCTTTTCTGATGTTATGAGGTTAAAACAAGTACGTTTTTTCTGTATTTCATTTTGTACCTCCTGTGTCTTCAGTACGTCATTCTGTGAACACCCTGGACTTGGTGAGCTCTGCCTTGCCTTGATCTTGGAGGCGCACTCTAATGACAACATAACACAGCCAGCGGACAGCCCTGGCTCCCGGTTTCCTGTCCTGAAGAGCCGTCTTGCCCGCTGACCTTTGTGAGGAGGAGCCGTGCACATCAATGTCCTTGGGATCTGTGGCTCATGCAGCTGGCTGTGGACAGCCTTGCTAAGTTAGCTTCCACAGCTAGAGACTGGAGGACTCCTTTGGGGACTCATTTCATGTTCATAAAACTAGCTTTTAGGTTTTTCCTTTCATAAAATTCAGAGTGGAAGGAAAGGAAGGCTTTTCACATTTTAGGTTGCGAGGATGTATTTTAACAGCACATTTTCCTGCTTCATGAAAAGTTTAGTTACAAAGATGCATGCCTTGGGAGATCTGAATGGGTAATGCCATCTTTTTAACAGTATTAGAGACTGAACCCAGGGCCTTTGTGCATGCTAGGCAGTTGCTGTCCTGTTGAATTGCATCCCTAACCCCCTTTTAACATTTTATTTTGCAGACAGGGTCTTGCTGACTTGCTGGGGCTGGCCTCAGACTCACGCTCCTCCTCCCTCAGCCTGCGTATATTATTTAGGAGCAGTGAGGTCACCTTGCTGAAGGATTCTGAGGGAAGGGACTATGTGGCAGGATGCCCCTAGGTGGGCTTTTCTCACTCACCTAGGTGGGCGTTAGATCCTCAGCTGAGCTTGGGTTCACTCCTGTTTGAAAGCCAGCTTTGTCTGCCAGCAATTTCTGGCATTGTCCTGCCGTCCTATTGGTTAGGGCAGAGAAAGCTCAGCGCATAGCAGCCTGTAAAGGCCTGGTTTAATCACGGGTGTCTTGGTGCAGATGAGGGTAGTGTCTCTGGAAAGGCTGGTGGTCTTCAAGAATAGTAGGTCATGTGAAGGGTGGAGTCAGGTCCTTCTGGTTGTCTTGACTTGTGTTCATCTGTAGCAGGTCGTAGTGCCAGCCTTTGTAGCTGTCCTTTTGAGAGTCTCTGCATAGTCAGATAAGAACTTCGTATTTACATCAGTGTTAAGTTGTGAAATAAAAGTAAATAGACTGTAAAGTTAATGCCATAGTCAATGTTTAATGTTTTCCTTACACTTTTGTCAATGTGTTTTTTTAAAAATAACTTTGTTATAATGGTCCCTACACTAAATAGCAGAAACAGTGAGGGAAAAGTATAAGGAAAGAACAAGTCATTAAGAGAGCAGGTGGTGGCCTTGAGTGGACACGGTGAAAAAGTGTCACTGTGCCTTATTTGGTGGCACCAGGCCCTGGGTGCAGCACACAGGAGACAGGCTTGAGAAACCTGCTTAGCCCAACTGAAAACACCAAGCCTGTCTGAGGCCAAGTCTAGGAAACTGTGGACCAGAGTGGTCAGAGCATGTGCTTGCTTGCAGGTGGTGTTGTCTGGGCTCAGCCGAGAAGCTGCAGCCCTGACTGGAGGCCTCACTGAGGAAGAGGCTTGAGGAGTGGGGGCCATTCTGCTCTCCGCCCTGACTTGGGCAGCTCTGCGAACCGTGCCAGCAGGTTTGTGAGTGTTAGCACCTCCTTTTACGCACTCTCTGCCTACAGTCTTTCAGAGGCTGTGCTGAAACATGCTGCTGTCATGAAGTCAGAGAAAGGACTTGGCTGGCCTGGACACCTGGTTTCTCCAACCCTGGCCATCTGCACAGACTCCAGGCTTTGGGCACTGTCAGGCAGGGAAGCTGTGGCATGACTCAGGCCCAGACAAGTCCTGTCATCTGTCCAGCAAGCCAACTCCAGGAAAACTTGGTGTATGTGCTTTGAAGACAGTAATAACTTCATTGAGGTATAGTTGAAATGCTTTCACGGTCACCATGTGCAGTGGACAGTCCTGTCCTTCTCAGGGATTGCAGCCACACTGTCGGGTTTAGAGTGTGTTTAACAGAAACCTGCACCTTTAGTCCTCGCTCCCCGTTGAGAGGTTGTCCAGAGTTGGACTAGACATTTCCTGTCAGTAGGTCACGTTGCGAGTGGGCACAGGGAGTGTGTCAGGAATGCCTGTGGCAGCATGTGTGTGTCAGCCCAATACAAAAAGAACCATGACTCACTGACACAGCAAAGAGATTGTGCATGTTGCTTTGCTCACAAATTTTGATAGTCTTACTAAGTATAGAGATAGGGTATGTATACTTAAGAGATGAGAATCATTCCTTTAATATGGTGCCTTGGAGAGGTGCCCAAGGGTGGGTGGTAGAGTCTGTGACAACTCTCAGGTTCTGCCTGCCCCTGTGGAGTCTGGTCTGCCCTGCCATCATTGGGCTTGATTTAGGGGGGTAGGGATGGGGATAGGATGATGACCAGCATCCAGCAGAGTGACCGTTACCACAAAGCGCACATGCTCACTTTGCCCACTAGTGCCCACTGTGTCATGAGATGCCTGCACCTGGAGTCCCTTGAGGGCTTGGTGAAGACCTCTGCAGCTTCAGTGGTGCAGTGGGCTGAGTTATACCCACACACAGTTCAGAATGCTGTTACCTCGAGATGCCCCTGTAAGCCCATTCCTAGCCAGCACCTCCCTAGGTCCTCAGGGACCTGGAAGTGGGTAGACTTTGGTCACTGTCGTTCTATTTTTAGAGTTCAGTAGGAATGGAATCATACACTGTGGTAGCCTTTTGTATCTGATTCTTTGATTCAGTGCCATCCTTCTGAGATTCTTCAGCAACGTGGTGCAGTCTGTCAGTTTGGTTGCCTTTTATTGCTGAATAGCATTCCATCAGATAAACATATCCTGTGTTTATGCAGTGAGCAGTTAATGGACATGTCTTAGTCACGTTACTCATCACTGGGACACAATATCTAATACCCATAACGTAAATGAGGACAGGTTTGTTTGGGTTCGTGTTTCAAAAGTTTCCGTCCTTGTGTGGTCATGGTAGCACACTGGAAGAGCCTGGACAGAGGAAGCTGCCCTTATCTCAACACGCAGGAAGCAAGACGTGCTCTTCCTGGTCACACCCATGGCCGTCTTCCTGCTGGACTCCACCTCTCACCAGCAAGGCAGCTCTGGGGGCATGTAATGCAGTCAACTTAGAAACACCAGAGGCGAGGGTGTGTGGGGGTCATTTTAGATATAAACTTTAACAAGACCCTCTGCATTTTTTTTTTTTTTCAGGTTTTAGCTGCTATTATAAGAAAAGCTATGAATGCATTGTGTAGATCTGTAATATACTGTCTCTGTGATAGATTCTTTGGATGGAATTCAAAGAAGTTAAAAATTCAAATGAATAGGGCTGGGGAGATGGCTCAGTGGAATAAGTGCTTCCCTGGCAAGCGCAAGGGCCTGAGTTCAATCCCCGGTTCTGCAAAAAAAAAAAAAAAAAATCAAACGAACATTTAACTTCTGCAGAACCTGTTGAGCAGTGCTGTGCTCTCACCACCAGTGAAGGGGGCTTGCAGCTGTGTGTGCTCTTCAGCTCACTCGTGCGCAGTGTCGTCAGTCTTTTTAGCAGTCACTCTTCTAATGGGTATCTAGAAGTACCCCATTTCCCAGGAGAGCAGTGGTGCTAGTCCTCTTCCATGTGCCTTTTCTGGGGAGTGGGAAAGGGTCACCATGTGTCTTTGTTGATGCATCTGACTTTATCTTACATGTATCATTTGTGCAGTTTTTATTTTTTTAATTTCATTATTTTTTAGGACAGAATGTACAGGCTCTGACTGCGTAGTTTAGACTTGTAGTGATCCTCCTGCTTACAGCCTCACAAGTGTTGGGATTACAGGCGCATGCCACCAGCTGTCTCAGTGCGCCCCAGGGGTGGGGCCAGCACGGCAGGCCCGGGGATCGAACTCCTGACCTCTGTGTCTGTCTAAGCAGGTGCTTTAATCTGCTGAGCTATTTGGCCAGCCCTTGTGCAGTTTTTAAAATCAGGTTATCTTACTGAGTTTTGAGAGTTCTTTATATATTGTAGATACAAGTCTGTCCCTGAGATATGTTTGGCTATTTCCCAGAGTGTCCTGTCTTCTCCTTTGGGACTGGGGAGATAGCTCAGCAGTCTTAAGTGCCTACCTGGCAGGCACAAGGACCTGGGTTCAATCCAAGGTACCACATGCTGTGCCAGGCATGCCGTGCCGGCCACCAAAACTGGGCATGGTGGCACACGCCTGCAATCCCAGTGCTGGGGAGGCTGAGACTGGAGGACCACTAGGAGCCTGACCTGCATAGCAAGACCCTGCACTGAATGAATGAATGAGATATTTCAACAGCCTCCTTTGAATAGCAGAAATTTTTATTTGGATGAAGTACAGCATAACAGTATTTTCTTGGAGATTCCGATCTTTTTGTGTTTTCTTTAATACTGTCTAATCCAGTATCACCAAGGTTTTTCTCTTATGTTTTCTGCTAGAACTTAGCTTATTTAGTATAGTTTAGGACTTATATAAGTGAAGTAATTTTATTTAGTGACAATAATTTTGAAACTTAATAAATTTTGGTAATTTAGTTTCACTTTGAGGTTTCTACATATGATACGAGGTAAGAGGGGTTTTGAAATTTGTTTTCTCTGTAAGGATAGCCATTTATCCCCCCCCCCATTTGTTTAAAAAGTAATTTCTCTATTCAGTTGCTTTACCTTATTTAAACAGGTAATCAGTTGATTCTAGTTGTCTATTACTGGGCTGTCTGTCCCATTTATCTATTCTTTTGTCAGCTCTACACTGTGTGAATTAACTGTAGCTTTATGTAGTCTGGAAATCTGGTAATGTAATGTATACCTGTCCACCTCCCTCTTTTTCTGTGTTGCTTGGCCGGACTATATCCTTTTCATTTCCATGTACGTTTCAGAATCAGTTTGTCACTTTCTATAAAAATGTCAGTTGGGCTTTTGATAGAGATTATGTTGAATATGGATATCAGTTTACAGAGAAATGACAGCTCAACCACATGAGTTGTTTATTCAGGGAAGCTTTGCATTATGTATGTATGAACGAAGAGTTTTACTTTTTTCTTCCTATATATTTTCTTTTTCTTGTCATATTGTACTGTCTAGACATTGTAGCATAATGCTAAAATGCTGAGAATGAATATTCTTGCCTTCACAACCCAGGGCAAGAACCTCCACAATTATGTATGCTGCCTTTAAAAAAATTTTTTTTTTCTTTTTAAAAGAATGTCCTTTTATATTAATGAAATTTTCTTTTCCTAGTTTGCTGGATCTTCTTCTTCCATCCCCTCCTCCCC
>NW_004524791.1:2675183-2750510 GCF_000260255.1 Octodon degus
CACTGGAGATTAAACTCAGGCCCTTGTGCTTGCCAGGCAAGCGCTTATTCTACTGAGCCATCTCCCCGGCCCCCTGGAACTTGTTAATGTGAATAAAGGTAGAATTTTTTTCCTGTGCCCTTCTCAGTCTATCAAAAGATTGATTGATCGATTAATTGAGATAGGGTCTGGGCTGTGTATTACAGGCTGATTTCAAACTCACAGTGACCCGCCTGCTCAGTCTCCTGTCATATACCATCACGCCTGGCTCAAAAGAGTAAAATTTTTTAAAATTTATTTTTATTTTGAAAAGTAAAAACAAAGCTACAACAAAAATCAAAAAGAAAGAAAGAAAGAAAGAAAGAAAGAAGGCAACATACTACAATACGTATATTACAGATTTTCAAGCCAAAAGAGGAATTTTTTATGGAAGCATTTGGGAGGAAAAATTAGTGAAACCTAAAGTTTGTTTTATGAAAACACCATAGAGCTGGTAGACCTTTATATTAATCAAGAATGAATGAAGACATAGATTATTCATATTAAGCATGAAAGAGAGGATATGATCATATAATTAAAGGATGATGAAGGAATTTGATCAACAACTTTGTGCCTATATTTGACAACTTAGGTGGAATGGACAAATTCAGCAGCCTTCAGTCCAGTTGACAGGGCACACTGGTATCGCCCAGTGTGCACTAAAGAAGTGAGGCTGCTGTGCAGAAGCCTGTCCATGGCAAAGGTAGCTTGCTCTTGTCCCATGAGGGATGCCAGGGTAGCCGAAGGGCAGGAATGTTGGGTGTGCATGTGAAGATGTATAGGGAGCAGTGTAAAAGGAGCAGGAGCAGGTGAAGTTTGTCTCTGAAATTCAGATTTGATTCAACATCGAAAATGGAATATGCTGTAGTGGTACAAAATTAGACACTGTAAGGTCATTTACAGAAGATCCAGAAATGAAAGAATAGTATTTGCCAAAATTCCATACCCATTCCTGAGAAAAATACTCATGATAAACTACAGGTAGAACAGAACTTTTTTAGCTTGATAAATGACATTTTAAGAAATGTCTACAACTAGGGGAAAGAAGAGAAGAGGAAAGAGGAAACAGAAAGGAATTACAGTGTATCGTATATGTGTACCAACTCCCCACAGAGGAATGTGAATGTCATGTACTGTAAACATGTATTGATAATTTTTTCTAAAGAATACAGAAAACAGTTTAAAAAGTACCTATAACTAACTGATGTCATACTCAGCGGTACAAAATTGAATACTTTTGCTATTCAAAATTGAATACAATGGTATGTTTGTATTCACCTCTTTTTGCTCTCACTTAAAATAATCTTTGTTACTTCAGTGATACTCTGTATGTCAGAAGATTTTTTAAAACTACAAGAAACATTGAGGCACATAGCATATTTTCATTTCCTAGAGAACAGATCTTCTCTGCGTTACACACCTAAGTGCAAAGGTGTTCACGTGTACATGCACACATGCCTGCCTGCTATGGACACTTCTGGGTAGCCTGATCAGACTACAGCGCACTGTTACCTGGGTACTAAGCCAGGTGTTGCTGTGATGAGTTTTGCAGATGTGGTGATGGCCACAATCATTTAACTTGAGTGAGCTAGGTCACTCTGGGATGTGGGGACCCAAATCTACCCTCAGAAAGGCCTGTCCTGCCCCACAGGCTCCCCACAATTATAAAGCCAGTTTCTTGTGAGAAGTCTTCTACTGTGCGTGTCACCTGTTTCATCTCTGTGACCCCCATTTGATAATATATAACCCAGGTTGACCAGTTTTTAAAAAATCTTTCTGTGTCTCCTTCATTGAGTGCCACCTCCAGATTTTGCTCACACAGGTGGTTTCTGCAGCCTGGCCTGGGAGGAGTCCTGCTGTGCTCAGGATCTGCAGCTGGGCCTCAGCCCACACTGCTGCCTGCAGTGGCCTTCCCCACTGCCCTTCACGCAGCACAGTGTGCTCCTGCCACCAGCTGCAGTGGTTCTGCAAAACGTGTCCCACTCTGATTCTGTCTTCCTGCTTTCCTGTTGTATTTGTGAGCTTGGTGGTGGTTTGTCTGGCTCTTTAAAAACTCAGCAACTCTGGCTTTGCTTAACTGTTACAAACTTGCCTTTTGTTTATGTTCCCACCTTTGGTGTCTTTTCCTTTTCTTTAGTACACTATATGATCTCCTTTTAATTAATTAATTTATTTTTGCAGTACCAGGGATTGAACTCAGGACCTTGCGCTTGCCAGGCAGGCGCTGCAACCACTGAACTATATCCCCGACCCCTATGATCTCCTTTTAAAACCCTTATTATTGGGGTGCCTTACAGAAATAAATGCATCTTTAAAAGAACTACTTTACCTAGATTGCCCAGTTTGCTGCGTAACATCTTTCCCATTTTCTGATTTTGAATATTTTTAAATCTGATCTTGTTCTCCTGGCTGGCTGGGGAAGTAGGAGTGCATTTCAGTCCCAGGTTTACAGTCCTGTAAGCGCTGGTCAGTCCCCCTGCTTCTCCCTTGAGAAGCTGAGCCTTCCCAGCTGCTGCTTGCACTGTGCTGCTGTACATGTGGGGTCAGGTTTTCGTGGTGGAGTGTTCTTGACATGAAGATGGGTGCCACGAGACTGCTGGCCAGGTGGCAGTAGGTACACTTGAGCTGAATCTTCACATCTCCTGTGGGAAGCGGAGACAGGATTGTCTCCCTGGTTTGTCCGATGGCGAAAGTATTGGGATGCCTGCATCTGGGACTGTGGCTCTGTTCCCTTGTTTCTTGGAGGCCCTCGTCATGCACATCAAAAGGCTTGGGAACAGTCTCAGGTCTCACAAGAGGAGGCTCGTGCTGCACCACATTGGTTCTCAAGGGCCTCAGCACATACCCAGCATCGGGACAGCAGCCCTACCCCACTCCCCTCATGGCTTTTTGTTCCTCTTTATCTTTAGATGCCTCTAGAATTCAAAGTTTTGCCTTCACATACACTCTGAGCCAGCTGGCTACCGTTTCCATTCTAGTTTGGTAAACTGTCTTTCAATTAGATTTTTTGGTTTACTTTTTGTCGTCATCTGTTTGTGGTGCTGTAACAAAATACTAGTACCTGAGAGCAGGTAACTGGAAGAACAGAAGCTGTTTAGCTGTGCTGGAGGCTGTAGCCCAAGCCAGAGGCACGTGCTCTGTGTCCTCCTGGGTGGGGGAAGGAGGGCTGGAGGCTCTAGGTCTTCCCTCTGCCCAGCCTCTAGGCTCCACACTGTGCACTGGGGGCTCCTACTCCCACTCCCTACCCCTGTTCTGCAGGAACCAGGTTTCTCATGTGACTTTCTGGGACGTGCTGGCCACAGCACTCTTGTCCCGTCAGCGTCTGTGTATGATGCTGCCGTGTTACACTGCCCTATTTGTTGTGACTTGCCTTTGTTCTTGCTCCTTTTTTTCCCTCCCTACATACACGGGAAGTGTACATTTCTTTTCAGGGTCACTTTGAAAGTTACCCTTTGCTGTTTTGTGGCAGTTGTTCCCCACATTTCTTACCTGTTAGAGCCTTGAAGTGATTTCTAAGCGTGGAGTTGCAGAGTTTGCACTTAACCATGAGTGCTTCAGCTGGTCCTTTCCTTCAAGCACTGTCTGTCCTTGCTGCAATTGTGTCTTTTTTTTTTTTTTTTTTTTTTCAACCTGTCATTTTTCACTGGTATTTTCCATCAGGAGCCTTATGATGAACAAAGAAAATGAGCATGTGTAGTTTGAGACTCGTCTCAAGGATGCAGATGGAAACTTGAGATCCCCTTTGGCCTTTGCTGTCCTTCTGTTTCAGGGTGCTCTGGCACCTCCACTGCCCTCTTGTTCAGCCCCTCATGGTGCTTTCTTCGTTCCCAGCTCCTAACCCCATGGGACTCGCCCTCAGCTGCTGCCCCCAGATGTGTCTTCAAGACACTGTGGCAGCCTTCAGACAAGGAGAGAGGAGGGCTTGCTCATTCATGCCCCATCAGGGCAGAGGGAGTGTTTTCATGCTCCAGGGAGTAAAGCCTGTTGAGACAGACAGGCGGATGGATGGCTGCAGGGACTAATATGCTGCTAGCAAGCACCCCTCTGGTGACTGCGGAGATGGGGTCTCGGGTGGGAGGCCCTGTCTAGGGTCAAGGAGTGTCTATGGATTATCAGCTCCAGGTTGCTCATTGTAATGAGGAGATAATGCCATCTGTTCAGCTGCGGATAGTTAGGGGCCTTGAGTAAAACAACATTGGAAAGTTAAAGCACCGTGCAAATGTAATTTGAGATGGATCGTTAAGCCCGTTCCTGACCTGGGGGTGGGGAGCAGACTGGCATTCATCATAGTTGCCAGTGTGCCGGGCATTTCCTGTTTACTGCCTGCTTCCATGGAGCACTGGTCTTGGAGCATGGTGATTTGTCCCAGTTTACAGCCTAAGCAGCTGAGACAGATTCATCACTCACCATTTCAACCAGCGAATGATTACATCTGGATGCTTCAGGGTCACGTGTTGTGGCTGTGCAGACTCCTGTACCTGGAATGTTCCTGTCATCTTTGGCTTCCCCGTACTCTTTGTTGGCTGACTAGATTGAGTTGTAACAAGGGAAAGAGCCTTGCTGGCAAAGTGTAAACTGAGATGGAGTGGACTGAACATGGATGCATGGAAGCCCTTTATCACACGTGGATTCCTCCTCAGTCTGAGATGGTTCCTGGCACTGTATGCACCACACTGTGCACTTGGTGCTGGTCATTGTGCTCCCTTGGTGGGGATGTGGGGTGTGTTTCCTTTCATGTGCAGCGCTGCACTCTGAACCAGGCTGGTTCTCTTGGAATGCTTGATCTTTTTGCTCTGGTAGACCTTAGCCTCTCTGTGTCACATCATCTACCCCTAGCACATGAAAGCATACATTCTGTTTTAGAAATACATTACTCAAAAGAGTACAAATCTGAGCTGATTCTTACTTTGAAAGGATTTATCAGAAATGGAATTTAAATAGCTAGATTAAAACAATTGAAGTGTGGAGCTTACCATAAAGTGTTGTTTTTCTAGCTTTTTGGGAACATAGATAGTATTTAAAGAAACACAGTTAAATTTGTGTGCAGATGTGAGTGTATAATTTTTGTGTTACATCCTGAATGCTAAAACACATAAGTGACGATCTGTTGGGAGGGGCATTTGGTATTAGCCCTTTTCTCCACTTCTTTCCCCCTCTCATCCCTTTGCCTGTAGAAATAAATTACTATAGAAAAGCATTCTGACTAAACAGGTTTGGTTATTGTGTAACAACTTTTTATCATGTTTTAACATGAAATTACATTTCCCTGGACGATTTAGTACCTCATAATGATTATAATGACAAAGTATCTATAAGACCTATAAGTACATTTTACAACATGAAATAACAAGTTTATTTTTTGCTAAGAATGTGAACTCATACTTAGAATTTTATTTTTGTTTTCTTTTTGCTACCAGTGATTGAACTTGGGACCTTTTGCTTGCCAGGCGGGTGTTGAAGCCATTGAACTATATCCCTGGCCCCTGTTTTCCTTGTTTTCTGTATGATGCTTCAAAAATGTGGTAGAAAAGATATTGGGACTGCATCATCTGCTGGAAGAAGAGAGAGACAGTAGGTTGGTCTCATGATGGTGTGGATGCTGAGTGCTGCGTTTGTGCAGTTTCCCTGAATGCAGCCACATTTGTGTTGGTCCTCTCCTTGCACAGGAGGTTGGGCACACAGGAAGACGCTTGGCTTATTCTAGACTACATGCATTCTTTTCAGTACCTCGCCATCTCCAAGGAATCCCAGGTTTTCTTTTGTTTCCCAGCCCCCATCCCAGGAGAAAGTGTGTTCCTCAAAGACAGAAACAGATTCTAAACTGCTGACCTTCAACTGTTGCTCTGCAGTACCAGAAACTTCAGTTTTCAGTTGGAACCTTTGCTTGAGCAAACAACTGCCACACCTGTTCTCGCCGGTGTGTGGAGTATTACCTGTACTGTGAACATTGTCCTGAGAGCCTGAAGGACCAGGGAGAGGGTGTGCTGGTGTGGGGAGGTGGGTGTGGCACAGACCCAGGGGTCGGCACAGACCCAGGGGTCAGCGCAGGCCCAGAAATCCCTGCAGTGGACCATCTGTGCCACTCTGCCATCTCTTGGCCATCTCTTGTATGTACACAAGTTTGCACAAAAATTATTAATCCAAAGCCTGTATTTTGCTCTCTGTAGTAGCATAATTTTACAGATGCTTTGGTATTATGAGAGGATTCCTAGTGCACTTGCACATGTGCCACCAATCTGTGAGGGTGGCACAGTGTCGGGTGAGCTAGAAAGAGGAGGGAGTGGTGGTCCTCACTTCACTCTGTAACTTTTTTTATGCTATTATCCTCTATTTACAGCTTTCAGAAATCAGCTAGTGTCACTGCACATATGTTTAGAGCTGTTGCTATGGTGATCAGCCTGGCAGCCCCCACAGTCCTTGTGGAAGCTAGGAAGCTGTTTGGTGGCATCTGTTCACATGAGGGCACCATCCCCGTGACCTGTGGGAATCTCAAGATTGCCCTGTTCCCACTTCAGTTGTCTGCTCTTTTGGTTTGGCTGATTACTTTACCTAATAATTTAAAAAAGGAAAGTTTTCTGATGGGTTTAGTGCAGAGAGAAATGGAACCATATACAGTGTATTGTTCTCTAGACTACTGTCCTTCCCACAGTTGCAGCGGTCTGTCTTTACCTGGTCTTGAAACAGTGGACTTCAGCTTTTCTCAGTAACCATACTGCCCCCACCCCTCCATAATAACTGCCTAGGACCAGTATCATCAAATGACTTGGGTGAATGAATTAATTTTTTTTTTTTCCTCTTGGTATATGTGAAAGAAGTCTTTTTTTTTTTTTTTTTTTGTGGAACTGGGGATCAAACTCAGTCCCTTGAGCTTGCCAGGGAAGTGCTTATTCCACTGAGCCATCTCCCCGGCCCGAAAGAAGTCTGTTAAACTGTTTGAGGACAGGTTTTTTTTCTTTTTTTTTCTGTGTGTGTGTGTGTGTGTGTGTGTGTGTGTGTGTGTTTTTTGGCGGAACTGGGAACTGAACTCAGGCCCCCAGACAAGCACTTACTGTATTGAGTCGCCTCCCCTGCCCTAAACTCTTTGGAAATTGGATTTGGAAAATGGAGGGTTTTGATCAGATTTCTGTCGTTTCACAACACTGAGGATTGAATCCAAGACCTCACACTAAGGCACATCTCCACCTGTTTTGTTTTGTGACTGGACCTTGCCAAATTTTGGGGTTTGGGCTCCACTTTGTGACCCTCCTGCCTTGGCCCACCAAGGGACTTGAGATTGCAGGAGTGCCCCACCAGTGTGTTTCTTCAGGGTTTCAGCTGGCTGTTGTCTCGTACTTTGTGCCACATGTTCGGAAAGACAGACTAATTTATGAAACTTTTAGTGTAGGCTCTCCGTGAATTTGCATGGAACTATGGATCCCCTCTTGGGAAGATACACGAGTCGTCACATACTCTGTGTGACTTCAGGGTTTTGGAACTCTAGACTCATTTTTCCACGGAGAACTTCATATTTTCCCTTGAGTTTATCTTTTTTAATGAAAGTTGTTAATTATTGTCTTTATAGAACCTACTCTTGTTCCACTGAAAAATGTGTTACATGCAGAATGGTGTTTCCCTTCTCTCAGAATCGCTTTGTAACTGTATATAGTAGTACATTGGTCCTGATCCAGCGGCGAAAGAGGGCATGTTTGTGGATGACTGTGCAATCTGAAACTTCACCAGAGTTTGCAGAGCATTTAAGAGTTAGTTTATTTCAGTTGGGTTTTGAATTTTATGTAAAGAAATACATAGACTAGCAAGATTTGTAGTAGCAAAAAGTTGGGGGAAATGTCAACTAAAGAGAATGGGTTGGGTTTTTTTTGTAATTAGCACAGGGTCTCACTACACAGATCGGATTTGTTGTTTGTTGTGATCTTCCTGTTTTCAGCTTCCCAAACGCTGGGATTATAGGTGTGTGCTACCACACCTGGACTTGTTCACCATCTCAATGCGTCCTGAAGGTGGGACTGGCACAGCATGCAGGACAGGGGATAGAATACTGGTCCCTGCGCTTGCCAAAGCAGACGCTTATTCTGCTGAGCCATCTCACCAGCCCTAAGAATGGCTTTTTGGACAATGAATACCATACTCAAATTATGATAAAGTAGGACTGCATGTATCAATATAACTTCTCTTGGTTCAGCCTTCCAGGATAAATAAATCTCTAAATCATGAGAACTAACAAACATTATAACTCACATGAAGATCACGTGTACATGCAATGTGGTGTTTGTTGGCTTATGAGAGCAGCAAACATTAAAATTTGAGTAACAGTGCTTTTGGAGAGGAGAAACGAGAACTGAAGAGGCCCCGTTAGGGGCCGCAGCTGCTGTGTAGTACTGCGTTGATGTCCACACAGCCCCGGGGCTTGAGCAGAGGTGGCTGCTGGATGAGTGCGTTTCCTCACACCCTCTGTGTGCTTTACTGTGCTGCTGTAATATGAAGTGATAAACACAGAGATTTTGTACATGGAAACCAGTAAACAAGACCCTACCTTAATTTTATTTATTTGTTCGTTCATTTTATTTTAGGATTTTTTTTCGAGTCAGGATTTCACTACATAGCCCATGTTGGCCTGGCCATGGTGCCTCTGCCTCCTGAGTACCGGAATTGCAGGCATGCACCATGACATCGAGCCAGACCCTATCTTTTTGTGGAGGGGCCAGGGTAGTATGACAGCTCTGAGCTCAGTGCTTACTACCGGAACAAACAAAAATCAAAAGCATAGCATAGGACCCTCTGGATTTCTGAGGTTTCAGAAAGAGCCACCTTTCCATTAACAACACCTCAGCATTGCTCAGAGGCTTTAGGGCCTTACATCTTGCTCCCCTGGTTGCACCAAGGAGGAATTCATATCACTTACTACTTAACATGCATCTGGTACCCACATAGAATTTACCTTTCGTGAAGAAGTCATGGGCTGAAAAGGACCTCTAATAAGCAGCCTTGGATATGCACTTTTTAAGGCTGCAGGTTCCAGCCTGGCTCTGCATGAGTCCTGCTTGCTGGCCCTGGGCATGTCATCTGCCTCACAGGATTCTTAATTCTTCCTCTGGGAAACACATGTCTGCCAGCTTTATTTATATAAAATCACTCTTGAGATTCTATCTAATGCTTATTTGCAGTAATCAGATCCTAAGGAGAATAAGTCTGTGGTAGGTAATTAGGAATGAAAAAAAGTACAGCTTTCTAAAAACCTTACTCCTGTACTGTTGTCACCAGTGTTGGTGGTTTTGAGACCCTGCATCACCATGTAGAAGTTACTTTTCCAGGTTCTGCTTACTTACATGCTAATGTGCAACCTGGCTTTTTCCTCGTGAACCTCCACCTCTGAGTTTAAGTACTTTGGAGCTGTTTTCATGTGCCTTTTGCTGTGTTCTCTGACATTTGTTGTCTGCGTTTAAGTGAGCCCCTTTGGAGTACGGAGAACCAAGATGAGGATTGTCACACAGGTAGTGACAGCTTAGAAAGGTGTACAGTGATCTAGTGCCAGCTCTGTGTGTGTGTGTGTGTGTGTGTGTGTGTATGCACGCACGCGCACGTATGTCTCCTTCCAGTTGTGCTGTCCGGGCCCCTCCCTGCCATCCTTTAAGTGTCATTAAGAGGTGTGAGCAAGAGGACAGAGAACACCCATGCAACAGAAGATCGGCCGCGTAGAGTCATGGCATTGGGCTCTCACCTACCTTACTCCCAGACCTGGCTCTGTGCAACTTCTGGCTCTTCCTCAGAGTCCAAAGCATCACGAGAAGTCAGTGTGTTAAATCGATGTAGGGCATCGAGGCAGCCACAGCAGTGCAGTTAAAAGTACGCAGGAAGGAGGACTTCCAGAACTGCTTCGGAGCATGGCAGGAACAAAGAGACAAGTGTGCTTGAGACTGGTGGCAGGGGAAGTTGAAGAGAATTAACACTAGTGTCTTTTACTGTAATAACAATTTTTTAAAATGTAAACATTCACCCTATCTTTTAGTTCAGCTTTGTACGTGCCACAGATTTGGTGGCTTAAAAAGCCAGGGTGTTTCCTCTCCATGGAGGAGGCAAAGTCTGAAAGGCAGGCGCTGGTAACTTCATGCCCACCAGGGCTCCAGGCAGAGCCTTTCCTCAAGTGACGATCTGCAGTCCCGTGGCCTCTTCCTCTCCCCCCAGTCTCTTCCTGCCTTTCTGTTGTAAGAACCCAGGACGTTTCACTGAACTCAGGGTCTCCCCAGATAATCCAGAGTGGTTTATCCTGAAAGCTTTAGTTTAATACGTGCACAGACTCTCTTTCCAAGTAAGGCTGCACATTCTGATCTCTCTGGTGTAGCATTGCCTGTTCTAGGCCTTTGCATAAACAGCGTGTACCGTTCACAGAGCACAGCGTCATCCATTCGCCTCAGACCTATCCCAGTGGTGTCATGCTTTCCTCATTGCTGAGTTGTCCTCTCCAGCATGACCGCTGTGTGCTCATCCCTGCCCCCCCATCAGACAGGTAATGTGCCCACATTGTAACAAAGTTTGAGGGAGGCACATCTCATGCATAAGACATGAACACCCATTCATCACGCTCATGAACCGAAGGATCTCATCCCCACTTTTCATCTGTCAGTGAGCATTGGGGTCATGTGTAGCTTACGGCAGTTAAAAGTGAACCTGCTTTGCTCTTTTCTACGAGAAACACAGACATTGGGGTAAATGGCATTTCAATATCCAGATGGTTCCAAACATATGGTTGTTCACCTTTACAGTGGTGTGAAGTGATACACATTGAGTAGGTGCCATAGTTTGGATTCTGAATTTTGATCTCTTCCTGTACTAGTCACATGCTGGGTAGTGACAGCAAACCACAACTCCTGTCCAGCCTGTTGTCACAAAGGACAGTGCCCTATACTGCCATGCTCTGCTGCTGGTTGGTATTTAAGCATGTTAAATGCTTTTTCCACTAAGGATTTTTTAAACCTATGTTGGATTTATTGAAATGCAACCTCATTGTAAGTTGAGGAATATCTGTATTTTCTCAGTTAATTCTCATTCCCTGCCTGCCTGCCTGCCTGCCTGCTTCCCTGCCTCCTTCTGTCCCTCCTTCTCTTCCCCTCTCTCCCTCTCTCTGCCTTTACCCTGAGCTAGTACATTCCCAGCCCTTGTTTTATTTTTTTTAAACAGTCTTGCTGAGTTTTAACTTGCCTGGGCTTGGCTGAAACTTGTGCCTGTCTTGTCTTTCAGCTTCTAGAGCACTGGGCTTATGGCCACGCACTGCCACGCTTGGCTTTAATGCTTCTTCATAAGGAAAATATAACGGTTCATTTCTCTGTATGCTTTGCTGTTTCCTTGCAGACTTTTTTTTTTTTTTTTTAAGATAGCTTAGGGTTTTTTTTTTTTTTTTTTTTTTTTGTGGAAACAGGAATTGAACTCAGGCCCTGGAGCTTACAAGGCAAGTGCTTATTCTATAGACTGTAATTTAGTCTTCAAAGCTGGACAGGCCTGGACACGGGTGATCAGGGAAGCCTGGGTTCCAACCCTACGTGTTTTATGGAAGTCCCCAGTAAAGGTCGCTGAGGCTAGGCCTCCACATTGGGTCCATGAGTCTCCTGTATGAGCCGTAACGTTTTGCCTTTACCTGACTTGGTCCCTACAGTGGTTGGGGTTTGAGGGGTTGGGTTGTCTGTGAGCCCTGGTCTCTTCCTTAGCACATTTTACTTTGCCTTCTGTTTATCTTGAAAATAATGAATTTAGGTTATGATGCAAGGCCATAGACACTACGCTTCATCCCCTGAGTTGAGGGTGCCAGAGGCTCCAGAAACATTTGAAGAGGGAGAGCGCTGCCTTGGTGTCATTGCAAAGACAGAGGCCAGACTGCTTAGCGGGACTTGATGTGTGCGTGCACACTCACTCTTCCCGCCCACCTGCCCTTCGCTGTCAGTGGTTTCTGGACTTACTCACTTGTCAGCCTCTGTATTCTGAGACCCAAGCTTAAGTTGGTGCCACACTCAGTTCTTGAAAGGTACTGGGCACACACACCTGGCAGTTTTGCCAGTCACGCCCCCCTCTGAATCTGCCTTGCCAGCTCTCAGGGTGGTAAGCTTATTCTGTGTTCTTCTAACCATGGGGACCATGGGCAGAAGCTCTAGCAGGTCTTTAGGAAGATGTTTTGCTTAGTCACCATTTTGGTAGCTTGTGAGTTTTTTAAAGGACTGTTGCAATGTTTAGAGAGGTTCTGGTTCTCTTTGGGTCAGCACTGCCAGCAGATGGATGCATTGTCTCCTCTTGGATCTTGGGTCAGGTGAGACATGGGGTCCTACAGCCCACTTAATGGGGTACTGAGGAGAAGGATGTGCTCGTGGTCAATTCTGAGCATTGGGTTGCCATAGGTTGGACCTACATTACTCTGAACTTGGTAAACTGCAAATAAGAGAATGCTGTTGTGTTGCCCGGCTGATTCACCAAATGTGAGAGAGCAAAGAAGCTAACTTCTGCCTTTGCCTATAGTGTGCTTCTGCTTTAGGAAAACAGAGCTCATGTGCCAGGACAAAATTGCTGCTGGAGATGGATCTTTTTGAAACCCACATTCTGGATTAGCAGGGATTGACCTTTGACATTCACCCAGTAAGCAGGTGGCTGCTCTGGGTCCCTGCAGGGGCAGGAGTCTGTGGCCTGGAGGACACCTCAGTGTGGTGGTGCTGTGGTACATGGACCCTCCCTCAGAGATGCCCTGGACTGGGGGGATCACCACATTCCCACTGCAGGAGTGCTTGAGGCAGTGTATATGGAGCCAGCCAGGCTTGGCATCCTGTGGTGGCACTTGTGGCTTCCAAGTGGCAGGGTATCATTGGGCTAGTGTGTTGGGGTCACCATGGAGATGGCACGGAGGGCAGAACAGGGGATGGATAGAGTTGTGGCATCCTCCTTGTGACCATGTATCAAGGAGGACAGGACCATCTAATGCAGCAGAGGTCAAGGTGTGCTGTTGGTTGTCAGAGCACAAGGTGGAGAAATCACTGGCCTTAGCCTACTCAGGTGCTACTATGCAGCCCTGGATGAGGTGACTCTGTTGCCGCTGTAGAGGAGGAGTGTATATATCCATTGCCTGTCGAGTTGGAATTGGTCACAGTGTGCTCATGCATTGTATGGTGGAGTTAAAAATAATGAAAACTGTGACAGCCTTCTGTGCTCTGGGACTATATACTGTGTTCACGTGGCTATGAGGAGTCTCGGTCAGGAGCAGTCTCCTCCTTTCTGACATTGCATAGTGAGTGTTCTGCATAATAGCCTGCTCCACGTGTCTGCTTTGTTTAGCATTTGAGATTGTAGTCTTTTTCTAATAGAAATTCCCTTATACTTAAGGCATTATTCTTGCACAAAACCCTTTGATCATTTCTGCTGTGTTTAGTCCTACCTTCTAATCAGACCCCTAGGACAGACACATCCCTAGAGAGGATGGCTTGTGGGGACATTAGTAATGCAGAGTGACAGCTAGGACAGGCTGGTGTACCTGGGCCTCCTGTTGGGGAGGGCCAGCAGTGGGTAGTGCCTGGCAGGTGGCCTCTCCCCTTGTCTCCCCCAAAGACATCTCTTGAGCCTCCTGTCTCCTTCTGCCACCAGTGTTGAGGCAGCAGTAGTGACCCTAACGTTGGAGGAGCCTGGGAGAGCCTGGGCAGTGCTGGCCTCTGGCGTGTGACCCTGGGCTTTCGTCATGAAGGTGTGCACATGCACTTGTCTGGGGTGTATTCACTGACCATCTGAGCACTGACCTCAATCAGGCAGCACAACTCAGAGCTCCCCAGATGTGTTGGCATCATGGCCAGAGGCCTGGGTGCTGTCTGCTGTGTGGTGGGAAACTGAGTGGCTGTAAAACACACAACAGGGAAAGCTTGTTCTAGCTGCCTGACAGGAACGTGTGTAGGTAGTTTCCTGTCATGTTGTCCTTCGCTCCTTAACTTAGAACCTCTAGTCCGAGTTCCATCCAAGAGTGCAACTCTGAGACTGTTGTGTGGTCCTGTTTGCAGAGGATGTGTCAGCAAAGGCTGGTATCCCACCAGCCAGCTGTCCACTTGGCCATGGGGAAACACAAAAGTACTTTCTGGACCAAACAATAAGCTGGATATAAGAGGAGCAACTCCAAGCCTCCCACTGCCATCATCCTGGTTCCGCTGTGCAGGCCTCTGGGATCCAAGATGTGTAGCCTGGAGTCTTCCCTAAGGCTCAGACTCGAAGCTTCAGTCTGAGGTCTGTATCAGCAGAGTACTTTTTCCCTGGCACAGTACCCTGCACCTTCTGGCCTTCACTGCAAGACCACACACTCAGACTTTCCTGTAACCTGCTCTGCTCCTGGGAATGATGACAGGGACAGATGAGGCTGCATCCCTGACCCTGCGTAGAGTAACCTGGTGGAAAGGGACTGGCGTGAGTCCGACTCGCTGCCTTATCCCAGCTGTCGGCTTGACAGGCTGCAAAGCAGGTGTCCAGTGGTGTCTTGGTCAGTTACCGGGAATGTGGTCCAAGAGACTGGTGGTGGTCTTGGTGTTCGTGGAGGTGTAACATTCACACAGGAAATGGCACGTGCCTAACTGTCCACATGGTGGCTCTTTTGTCACACACACCTATGCAACCAGCTCCTGAGGACACAGAGCCTACTCCATCACTTCTACTTGAGCCAGGGTCCTAGGACATCAGAAACCCACCACAAACACACTGCTTTGTTTGTGTCTGGCTTTTTGAGCCCAGCATGCTGTGGTAAGCATCTGCACACAGTATCCTCTAGGACACCGCCACACTTGTCCTTACTCTTGCCAGCTGACTCCCAGGCCTTTTGCAGCTTGAGGCTATTTCATTTGAGTCAGTATGAATGGGATGCAGCCTTGGAGGGCAGCAGCCTCCCACTGTGAACATGGGCCATTCCTGTGCAGAGCTCTTCTCACGCTGACCCACACCCTGGCCACTTCCTCCGTGGACTCCCCGGTGCACCGAAGGGCTGCTGCATGTGTGGATGGCAGCCTGGGTTGCCTTGGCCAGTCTAGGATCTGTGCCATGTGAGAAAGACAGAGCTCATGACTTAGTGTGCCAGACGCATCCTGGGGTACACGCACACACTAAGGAGTGCGATGCTGTCACCCTGTCACTGTCACAGTAGGATGTTAAGAAACAGATTTTGGTTTAATGGGGGGAACTTTTTTGGAAAGTATAATTAACAAAACAAGTTGGGTTTATGTCAGTGTCAACGTCTGAGCAGCCACACTAGTGAGAGCATAACAGATTTACCGTGTCTGCCTCCAGGAACCTGGGCCTGCTTAACCCCCAGTCATACTGATGTTAAGGTGCAGGCTTGGTTTTTGCCTTCCTGACTGGTTTCTGCCTTTTGCATCTCATGCAGCTCAGGCTGACCTTGAGCTCACTGTACAGCTGAGGTAGGCCTTAAACTTATAGTGACCCTCCTGTCTCAGCCTCCCAAGTGCTGGGACAACAGGCATGCACCTCCATACTTGGCATGGTTTTCAGTTTTGAAACCGTCCTTGAGCTGGGGAGAGAGCTCGGCAGTCTTAAGCACCTGCCTGGCAAGCACAGCAACCCAAGTTAGATCTCCAGCCCTGGAACCCTGGCGTGTTGTGCTGGCCACCAAAACTGAGCATGGTGGCTCATGCCTCTAATCCCAGCACTGGGGAGTCTAAGAGGATCACTACAAGTCTGAGCTGCATAGTGAGACCCTGTACCAAATAAATTAATTATGCCAGCCCTGCCCCTGGAGTGTGCTGAGATGGCAGTTGAGACTGAGTGTGGTGGCGCACGCCTGTAATCCTAGTGCTTGGGAGGCTGAAAACAGGAGGATCACTATGAGTCCAAGCTGCATAGTAAGACCCTGTAAACCTTATACTAATACATTTTTTAAAAAAGATACTTAAAAAAGAACTATACCGTAAGCTATTTGAGACAGTAAACTACAGAGTAGAACCAGTAGTAACTCTCCCCGTACTCTCTGACTTCATGATTTTTTTCTTTTGAAGAATATTCCTTGGTATAAGAGAATTCTTAAAACATTGAGAAATTATTCACCTTTTGCACTGGAAACACGGGAATATTCAGAGAGGCATAGTCACCAGATTGCACTGGGGGAAACCACTGCCCTGTTGTGAGGACTTGCCTTAGCCAAGAGGACTCTGCGTGGTCACAGGAGGAGGAGTTTGGGCCTGTCCAGAACTCGACTCTCTGCCAGGCGCATCTGAGAGCCCCGGGCATCGTCCTCAGAACTGCGCAGCTACAGAATGCCTGAGGGGCTCACTTGTTACACAGTGGTCTGCAGGGAGTGCACTGCCCCTGAACAGATGCCTGGCCAACTAACTTTATTCCCTCTCCTTTTCAGCTTTAGATTACTTTCTTATATTTGATGTTTCAAATTATATAAAATGTGACTCCAAAGTCAAAACCATAAGACAGGTTTTCAGAAGATGTCCACCTGTATCTTAGCCTCAGCCTCTTTCTATAACAATTTTAAGGATTTCCCCCCCCCCCCCCGAATGCCTTCAGGGCAGGTTTGAGTCCTGGGGATCGAATCGCAGCATCCTGAGCCTGACTGCTTTGTTGAAGCAGCCACTTAAAGAACTGAGCTAAGGGGCAGGCCCCCAGGAACAATTTTAAAAATTAAAAAAAGACTTTTTGAGACGGTTTTGTGTAGCCTGAACTCCTGGCAGTCTTCCTCCCTCAGCCTCCCAAGTGCTGAGATTATGGACATGTGGCACCATGCTGTGTTCAAAATTAAAATTTTTTGTTGCCAGTCATTTTTTAACAGCTTTTAACAATTATAATTGACACATAATTTACCCATTGAAAAATGCATGGTTCTGTGGGTTTTGGAAAATGAAAGATAACTAGGACCACAGTCAAAATATAGAGAATTGCCACCATACCTAGAAGCTTTCTCCATCTCTGCATTGTTTCTTACCTGTTTATTTTGGTACCAATAATTAAACTGAAGCCTTGCTCTTGCCAGGCAGGTGTTGTGCCACTGAGCTATATCGCCAGCCGCCAGCCTATAGTCTCCTTTAAAAAACCTTTTTATTTTGAAGTAATTATAGACTTCCAGGAACTTGCAAGAGTAGCAGCAGCCCTAGCAGCTCCCTCAGGGCCCTCCTGGGGGCAGCTGTGATGCAGGCACCTGTTGGGGCCCCTGGGAGATGCCGATGCAGACTGTGGTGCTCAGCCAGTTGTGGGCGTGGTGCCGCAGTCTGCGAGATGCTCAAAAGTCCACATGCCACCCTCATGAGCCACTCTGCCTGCCCTGTCTCACCCTGAGCCCTGTCAACTTGCAGTAGGTTCTGCAGTTGGATGGTGGTACACTAGGAATGCCGCTCAGGGGCTTGCCAAACTGCAGCAAGGAAAATACATTTATAAATTATAAGTCAGACAGTGAACATGGATGTAGAATCAAGACAGAACAATCAGCAGCAAAAACAGTCCAACTAGAAAATGAACAGAACACACAGACATTTCACGAAGCAGGGGTACAGCCCGATAAGTACGGGTGGGAAGAGATCCTTCGTTACAGGTGCACCAGATTGCTGTGGTTTGGTTTGGCAGTCCCTGGTGACTAATACCTTTGCCTGTAGTTTGTCACGTCAGCCTTTAACCTTGGTCTTTCACAAAGTAAAAGTTACTTTGTTGATAGTTTTATCAATTTTTTTTAAGGATTCTGCTACCTTTTTCCTAAAATTTTATAGGCTCTTGTAGTTTTGTTGGATTTGAACCTTTGGTTTTATGTTTAGTTGGAGCAAGTTTAAATGGTATTAAGTCTGTATTTCTGTTTGCATATCGGTGTTTGATTCTGGCACATTTGTGGAAACTGGATTTCTGTGTTGATCTTGTGTACTATAGACGTGCCACATTCTTATTTCTAGGAGTTTTAGATTCCTGTAGTTTTGTAGGTAGACATGCTATCTTTTGATCTGTATGCTTTTGATTTCCTTTTCTTGCATTTCTGTGCTGGCCAGAGCTTGCTGTGGCAGTAGTTAACAAGGATATCTTGCCCACCTGCTGCTCCTGGGAAGAAAGCACTTGACTTTCAACGTGACAGTGTTAGCTCTGGAGTAAATTGGTTAGCTTTCTGGTGTTAAGCCAGCCTTTTGTTTTTTGTTGATGTAAGTGCACCTTCGCAAGCCCAAGATGACTGCCTAATATATGTGCCTTTCTCTGCATGCTCCTTCCTTCCCAGTTGTCTGGTTGGAGCGCCACCGCTCAGTGTCAGTGTCATTTGTAACCTTGCAGTGGTAGGGCTTTGTGTCCTGGTGCCTGCTTTTGACAGCACTGTAGTGAGCTGTTCCGTACACACCTTGTACACACCTTGTTGTGCGTCTCTGCTATGCTTTGGGCAGGTGTACCCAGGATGGGTGGCTGGGCTGTGAGGTGACAGGCTGTCTTCTGTTCCTGCAGCAATGCCTGAGCATCCCACACCTCTCTCCACTTCACTTCTCTCCACTTGTGTTCTTCCTTCCCTGGGCAGTTTCGTGTGTTTGTTTCTACACCACTAAGCTACGGAGGATGTCTGCTGACTCATTGCCCTCGTTGTGCTCTGCTTTCCTTGCTTCACCACAATGACTATTTTTAATCACTCGTACCTTGAACGAGTATGCCTGTCCTCGTTGTCACATTTACTCTGTGTCTTAATTCCTTTGTTGTGTAAGACGCGTACTTTTCCTACACTGCTTTCAGTCCCTTTTATCTCCCATCTTCTCAGAGCTGGAGGCTTACTGCTAACTTAGCCAGGGTTTAAAGTTTCCTGTTCTCCCCTGCAGTTAGTGGCCAGCTGTGTGCTCCCCAAAGATGTGGTTCACACTGAATGTCAGTAGCCTCAAGTTCCCACGTGCTGTCCATGTGGCTGCAGTTTTCAGCAGGGTAACACCCAGGGCTACTAGAAGATGGAAAGGACCTGTGGCAAGGTCACTATAATTCCTTGAAGCTCTGCCAGTGTGTAACATGTCCCATGTTGCGAATATTATGACACCCAGAAGTCCAAAGCAAATACTTAGGCCCCTTTACTCAGAAGCCCCACCAAACCTCACAGTCCCATTGCACCTCAAACGCCCATTACTCAAGTGCATTTTGTTGTCTAAGTATGCATATTTCAGCACTGCTCTTTAGTGTTTTAAAAAGTTCATGTAAATATATTGTATGTGCCAGGTATAGTGGCACATGCCTCAGCACTGGGGAGGCTGAGGCAGGAGGATTGCCATGAGTTTGAAGCCAATCTGGGCAACAAAGTAAATTAAAGGCCGGGCTGAACTACATAGCAAGAACTTGCCTTTAAAAACAAAACAAAAAAACCAAAAGTGTGCTTTGTTTGGTTTTTTTTTTCCCCCTTGATATTTGTGAAGAAATTATATGCACATTCATTTGTGTAATTGGATGTCCAACTTTTTGGCTTACCTGGGCCACACTGAATAAAGGGAAATTGTTTTGGGCCACACACAAAATGTATAATACAGGGGTGTGTGTGTGTGTGTGTGTGTGTGTGTGAAGTAACAGATTTCTTTAACATTTTATTGTAACATTAAGACAAAATAACACAAGCCCAAGTTTATTTTTTTTATTATTTTTTTTTATTTATTAGAGAGAGAGAGAGAGAGAGTGTGGTGTGTGTGTGTGTGGCCAGCTCAGCCCACCAGGGGGCGGGGCTGGCTGGCATGTGGTGCTGGGGGATTGAACCGCGGTCCCTGATGCTTTGCCAAGCTTGTTCTAAGTAGGTGCTTTAGACCACTGAGCCATCTCTCCAGCCCAAGCCCAAGTTTAATAGTTAAGAAAATTTACTTGTCTCTTAGTAACAGTAAAGGCCTGTCTTCTGGCATAGACACACATCTGGAAGTCTGAGGTAGTTATTTTCAGTGTTGTGTTTGCTGCAAGTTGTACAGATGTGTGCAGTGTCTGACAGGTTTTCAAGCTGACCAACAGAAGATGGAGTTTAACTGCCTTTTCCCATGTTACCTCGGCAGTCTGTGCTCAAGCACCACACAGTCAAGTCATGAAAACTATCCCTAAAGAGAATGTAATTGTGTTTAAAAGTTTGTGGTCTTATGGGCTCACTGTATGAGCTGTCAAGGGCCATAAGCAGCTCACAGGCTGCAGATTAGACGCTGCTGCTGTAAACGGGATATGCAGCCTCTTGATTTGCATGTATTCCCCAAGTAAAATTGCTGGACTGTATGGTATGCTTAAGTTCAGTTTGAGTAGATAATGCCAGATTTGTCCTGTCCATTTACACTTCCATCGGAAGAAATCGTCTTTTCCAGTGCTGGATATATTATTTTTGTTTTAGCTTGCCTTTCCTTGATTGCCAATGAAATTGAGAGCCTTTCTACTCAGTGAGTGACCTTGTTTCTTCTTTTTGAAGTGCTTAAGTCTGTGTCTTGTTTGTATTGGTCTGTGTGTTTACTGTTTTGTGGAAGGTCTTTATATATTCCAGATAAGAGCTTGTCAGTTACTTTCGTCTTTCCTGTTAGGAAGGTGACCTTCAGTGATCAAAAGTCTTGATGTTTCAGATTTTTTGTATTTCCTTTACAATGGGTATTTCTTATGTATAGGATGAAGAATTTGTCTTGATGTTGGAAGGTATGCTTTGTTGCTGTCCCCCTGGTACCGCTGTGCCCTTGGTGTGTAAATGTGCAGTCCATGTGGGTAAATGTTGTGTGTAGAATAGGGCAGCAGCCTGGTTACGTGCTCTGCAGGTGGGCATGCAGTGGTGCTGTAGCACAGGGTCAGACACCTTTCCTGGCACCAGACAGGTTTCTCTGCACGCTTCCTGTCTGTTCTGCTCTCGGGCCGGCTAGGTTCATATTTCCTTCATTGTTGTTACTTCTGCTTTATAACAGATTTTAACTTCTTAATTTATATTTATGTAATTGACTTTTTTTTTTTTCTTTGAGCTCTGCGTGTTTGTTTTTCCTAGATGGCGACCACTTTCCCTTCTTAGTCTTCTGCTGGCATTCCCGGCAGCGAGTCTTCTTTGTGGCTTGGCTGCCTTCCCTGTGTCTGGGAAGAAGGCTTGGGCCCTGCAGCTGTGATTCCATGGAGCATTTTGGTTGGTTTGTTGAGGTGGATATTTCTGTTAAATTATCATGTAAAAATATAGCTGAGAAGATTTATAAGTACTTCATTTGAAATAATTCATTAATATAATGGATTTCTATTGAAAAATAACCGTTTTACAGAGGAAACCGATGAGAACTGGACAAGAGCATTGTTTATATGTGTGCAGCACCATTGATTCTGGTGGCAGCAGGTGGGGCATGTGTCTGCTCTGCACCTCACCATCTGGCCAGGGCATGGGCACTACTGGGCACACGGAGCAGGCCGGTTGACCTCCCTCGCTCAGGCAGTCTGTGGCAAACTGAAGCTCATGCAGTCACCTGTGTGTTCTGCCACCTCGGCCTGTGTTCTTGTCATGCCCATGGGTTTTATCCTGCGCCAGTTACTGGGGCAGCATTGGTTCACTGAGTGAAGAGGATGTTTCAGTGTACAAACGTTTTTAACATGGCGTCTTAGATGCCGTCACTCCTGATCAGGGTAAGCTGCAGTTGAGTAGTGCAGACCGTCAGCCTCAGCAGTGTGGCTGTACATTTTCTAAAGTTAGGGCTCCCTTCACTTTGGAAGCTCAGACAGACTCTTTATTGGCAATAGCTGCTGTCAGTTTTCCTGCAGTGGTAGGCTCACTTTATTCACTCTGAAAGCATACAATTGGCCCTCTGTGTCTACCAGTTCTATGGCTGCAGACTCCACTGCCCAATGATGCGGTTTAACAACTACTCACATAGTTGAGGTTTGCCCTAGGTCTTGGCATGGGCTGATGTGCGTGGGTTAATGCGCATGCCTTGCCATTTTACATAAGGAACCAGCCCTCCTGGACACTAAGGAGTAGCTGGGACTGCCAGGCTCCTGGTTCTTAGTAGTGATTGATAGGCTGCCAAGATGGTGTTTTATTAAAACTTGTATGCCATGAAAAACCCAGCCAGCTTAAATAGCAACTCACTGTCACAGATGGTTTTCTTCACGACTCAGTGCACTGTGACACCCACCAGAACACTTCCATTTCTGTTTGTCACAGAGTACTGGAAGGACAAAGACTCAAGGTTTGCAGTCTTATAAGATTTACATTATTTACTGCTTTATTAAGCATGGCTGTGGGTGATACAGGTTCTGCTGCAGTCACATGACCGTGATTGGGCGTGATGGAGAAGACCACATCTCTGTTCCCTGTCATCTGCCAGTGCTTATATCAACACTGTGGAAAGAGAACCCGGTGTCTCAGTACTATCATGAAAATACCTTGACTGCACAAACACTTGCGAGAACCCCTGCACCAGGGCCCCAGAGGACCTGCAGGAGACTCCATAGCCCTTGCACGGAAGACAGGCCAAAAGAATCCGGGTGGACTGGGAGGGTCTGGGAAGGGTGTGCTTGGTGTGCCTTAGGCCTTGGATTCCATCCCCAGTGCTGCTACAGCAAGGAACACAGCTGGATAGGCTGCATCTCTGGAAAGCTTTATTTATGGATATGGGGATGCTAATTCCATACAGTTACTAGTAGTAGTAGTAGTAGTAGTAGTAGTAGTAGTATTTTTTCATTTTTTAATGTATTTAAGTACAGGGTCTCACTACACAGATCGGACTCGTAGTGATCCTCCTGTTTTCAGCCTCCCAAGCACTGGGATTATAGGTGCCTGCCACCACGCCCAGTCTCAGTGCGCCCCAGAGGCGGGGCCGGTGCAGCATGCTGGGGATCGAACCTCTGGTCCCTGCGTCTGCCTAAGCAGGCACTTTAATCCGCTGAGCTATCTGACAGGCCCTCCATACAAGTTTTAAGTATCACAAAATTCAGCCTTTTTCTGATATTTTAAATTCCTTTGAGCATTACATTATAAACCCATCCTTATCCTTTGGGCCTTAAAAAAAAAAGGGAAATTGGCTGGATCTGCAAGTGCTAGTGTGGTTTTGTCTTGATTTCCTTAGGAGAGGCATGGACAGGAAGGGTCGCACTGGCCTCTGTATGCTTAAAGCCACCTTAATTTGCTCCTGTGCTGGTGGCAATGTGGCCAGATAGATAATTTCAGTCTCATAGATAGTACTTGTTTGTAATTGGCTGTGTTGTCGCTGAACACTCCTGGTGATGAGAACTTCTGTGATCTGATCTCTCTCAGGAGGAGCTGGCTGCTGCTGCTCTCCCCAGCATGTGGGCCAAGGGCACACAGAGTAGTGGCCTACTTAGGCATCTGGCCTCTGGTTGGGCTGCTCGAGGAAGGCTATCTTAAGAGATGTAGTTCTCTTACCAGTCTTTGCCTTTGTTTGATGGTGAACTTTCTGGAGGTTGGCTCTAGTAATTTTTTTCTCTCACTTGTCAGCTTCTAAACCTTCTCTTTTCTCATTGAAGTTCTCTGGATCTACTAGAACCAGGAGTTCTCTCTGGGACGTGCTGTTTCGTAGCCCCTCTTCTTGTCTTGTCCATACCTTCCTGAACCTCTGAGCACAATCATTGGCAGTTTGAAAGTCTGAGTATCCGTGTTCTATCCTGACCTTAAATATTTGTTCATATATTGGTTGTCCCCTGTTGAGGTGGCTCTGCTCCTTTCTCTCACTACAGCTTAGTTGCATGAAGTGCCCTGGCTAGCTAGTGGCACCCTTGCCTGATGGTGCATGTGGCTGTCATTGGCCATCATAGCTCTTGCATACAGCATCACCCATGCTTTCTTCTCAGATGTACATGCAGGTTGGTTTGAAAAATTTGTCAGAAATCCTTAATTGTAGGAACCCTAGGTTTACCCTCAGCACTGTAAGAATTGCCCTGGGGAGTGGTGGAAGGAGAAGCGTTGGGCGGTGTTCGTTCTCGGAGCACCCATGATGCAGAAGAGGGTCCCAGTCTCAGGGTGCTGCCACCAGAGGTGCTTATCAGCAGTGAAATAGAACCGTCACAGACCCTGGGCAGGGTGCCCAAGAGCAAGGTGTGGCATGGGTGTTTTTCCCATGGGCCTGCTTTCTGGTTTAGACAGCATCTTGCTCCTCACCTAGAGATCACCAGGCAGCACTGTGCCAGCTACACCAAGCAAAACAGTAAAGGACTAGAGGGAGAACGGCCCTGCCACTGTCTTCGGCTGCAGGCTGCTGGGGTGCCAGAGTGTGGTATCTGCAGACTCACTGCTGTAGGGCAATCCTATGACAGCTGTGCTTAGTTCTGCCCTGTTGAGGGTAGGCAGGCAAGACTTCTTAAAAATCAACTTCTGGATGGTCTTTAAAGTTCTGCTTGGGCCAGGGAGATAGATCAGTAGAATAAGCACTTGCCTCACAAGCGCAACGTCCTGAGTTCAATTCCCGGAACCACAAAAAATAAAAATAAAATAAAGTTGTATTTGCATATTGCTGCTGAATATGCACATAGCCACAAGTTCTAGTAGTTGTGTGTATGTCAGGTGCTTGAAATACAGTTCCAGCAAGCTGTGCTTCCAGTTTTACAGTGGAAATTGAAAAATATAGAATTTACATCACAGTTCTATGCGGAGAAATCATCACCTCAGGCCTTGGCCACATAAGCACACGGAGGGAGGCAGCCTGCAGTTCTGGATTACAGTGGAGGCCAGGTCTCTAGATGTGTTCTTAGGTTGGTGAAAAACTAAATGGTTTTTGAGCTTTTATCGTTTATTAGGGGAGAACAAGGCAGGATCTTAAAAGATGTTATATAGAAGTATGAACTCAGAAATGGCCAGTGTGATGTTGATGAGAAGTAGGAAGAGCCAGGGAGCAAGCCACTGTACAGCAGAGGCTGTAGACCCAGCAGGTTGGTCACCGTCCAGCACACCTCAGCATGGTACTGAGGCACATTCCACAGAAGGGGAAGTTACAGGTATGGTCAGCACAAACTGGTTTCTAACTGATGGCATAGAGCACATGGTGGGGAGCTCTCTCTCATCCTTCCTATGTGACTGAAAAGACAAGGCATAGCCACTTGTGAAAGACCAGAAGGGTGTGTCCACAGAGGAGATAGGAGCAAGGTATCTATTGATGGCCAGGAGGCAGGACAGGAACAAGGAAAGCCATAGTAGAGTAGCTTGTTTAGGACCTGATACTCTGCAAGCTATTGTAGGCTTTGTCCTATAGCAAGGGACCTCTTGTGCCCTGTAGCCCTTGCTGTCTCTGGGAATTGGTCCCTGGCCACTAAGCCGGTTAAGATGCTGAAGTGTCCTGAAGTACAGAAAGTGAAGTACCTGCCCAGTACAGCACATGCCCTAAGTTTCTTGGGAAACAGGCTGGAGCCTCAGGCCCAGGCGAAGGGGCCAGCTCATGACTCTCAAAGGTGTCGCACATGTGCACCCATAGCAGAACTGTGGTATTAGCCCCCTGTGCCTGCATTCTCCTCCAGCCTTCTGCTTGGGGCGGGAGGGTCAGGGCTGGGTCTAGCTGCCAGAGGAGATCTGCCAGACCAGAGAGTGGGCCTGCCTCTGGGTGTTGTGACCTTGATTATGGGAAAGCAGAGGGCCTTGGTCTGTCCCTTGACAGCACTGGGCAGGGTAGAGTCCCTGGACGTGCTCAGCCCCCTGCCTGGGTCAGGGCCTGTGCTAAAGAGACTCAGCCTATGAGGCCCCAGCATTTATCATCCAGAATGGCCAGTACCTTGCAGGCCCTTTTTCTGCCCACCTTGCTCCTGCATGCAGCTCCTGGGGTATTTCCTGGGTGCCCTTGTGTGGAACAGCTGCTGCTGGTCCTATGCTGAGTGGCTGTGCCCTCTGTGGTCAGTCCACTAGGGTCCATGGGAGGGTGGCCAGGTGTTGAGCCACCTTTGAATTCCACGGTGTCTGACACTGTCTCTTCTCTCCTGAAGCAGACGGTTGACGATGAGGCGATGGCGGTGTAAATGAAGATCAGGTGAGGGAACAGAACGATGCCCAAGAGTGGGTGTTCTAAAACACCACAGCAAGAAGACTTTCCTCTCAGCAACGACATGGTGGAGAAACAAACCGGAAAAAAGGTAACTCTTGGCTCCTGTCCACCCCCTGCCTACCTGTGCCCAGCGGGGCTAGAGGTGCCACACCCGCATGCCAGCTCACAGTGCCCAGGAAGCCTGTCCTGCAGGCGTTGGGTGAGTGTGTGAGCAACCATGAGTGCTGAGGCCCTTCTTCCACTTGCATGTTCGGGCACGGAAGTTGCTCTCTGAGCTGATCTTGACTTAGGAAAATAATGTAAATCTAAATCATAATTTTTTTTCCTGTGTGCTTATTTTTTTAAGTACTAGGGATTAAACACAGCACCTTTGTACTGCACTATGCATCCAGTCAGACTGACTGACTGATTTTGAAAAAAGGTGTAAGTTGTTCTAGGTGGTACTCATAATCCTGCTGCCTCAGTCTCCCAGAGTGCTGGGGTCACAGGTATGTAGTGCTAAGCCCAGCTTTTGTCATGTGCTCTTAATACCAGGTTCTATACCTACACTGCAGTGCCAGGGAATATGGAGGGAGGGGTGCTCCACCACATGATTCACTTCTGTCAGGAGTGGGGGAGGGTGCCATTTCTAGGGTGTATACTTTCCTGTCCTGCAGGGTGAGGAGATGACACAGTTCTAGGGTGTGTACTTCCTGTTCTGCAGTGCTAAAGGTTGGGGAGTGATAGTTCTGGGGTACACACATTTCCTCTCCTGCAATGCAGGGCATACTCTGCGTGTGAACTTAAGAGTCTGACCAGACGGGCTCAGGCTGAGGTTCAGGCTTTGCTGTGTATTTTGTAGTCATCACTAAGCCCTAGCTGTGCTGAGTTTTGGGTTCCTGCTCTCTGTGCTGGAACAGGGTATCCCACAAGCCCACAGAAAGCAGGTCACTGTCACTGATCTTAATTTGTCTTTGGTGCTCCTTCCTGACTGCCTGTTTGCAAGGCCATCCATACTCACCCTGGTAGACTGTGTCACCTGTCTTCTGCAGTTGCCAGCTGGTTTGAGCTGCTTCTTCTCTGCCTCCTGGTACTTGGGCTGTAAAAGAGGGTCCCCAGGCTGCTGTCCCTTACCTCTGCCTGAGCTCCTGCTCTGCTGTGCTGCAACTCTTTTTCTGTGGTAATACTTGGACTTAGAGTGTAATGAGGTCAGCAAGAATTGCACATATGAAAATTAATGAGCCAAGTCATATATTCACTTTGTTTTGGTAAATGTGAAGCAGTGTGTGAACATAGGTGTGCTTAGTGCTGTATAGACAGGAAAGCTAGAGGAGCCTGGAGACCCTTGAGTGTTTGAGCAGCACGTCCACTGTCTTCCCTTCTTACTGGTCTGAAGTGCCTTCTGCCCTGCATAGGAGCAGTGAGTGCTGAAGTAGTAGGACAGGCTTGTTTGGGGCCAGCATTGTGGGTTGCTGGGCAGGCAGTGGTAGAAGCTGTATATACCGCAGCTCCGGGGACTCCCAGGTGGCTTGCTGGGCCGGGGGTCGGGCAGGGTGGGGAGTGGCCAAGATGATGAGAGGACGGAGTTGTAGAAGGGAAGTGTGTGCCTGCACTGGGGCAGGTGGGACTTGGGCAGTGGTAGGGGAGGTAAAATTGTTCTCACTGGCAGTTGCTGTAGCGGAGAGCCCAAAGCTTGGGATCGCTTCACACTGAGTAGCTGGTAAGCCTGTTCAGGTATGCTTTGTGGAGTTTAAGTGCAGGAGAAGGTTCTCTGTCTGCTCTGCTTGGAGGACTTTGAGACTGGCCCCGAAGTACACACAGCTCAGGGCCTGGGTTGCTCATGTGAATCAGCTTTCCTGCTCCCGTGGCCTGGGGTGGAGCTTAGCAGAAGAAACTGGGTTTGGAGCACCGCCACCTCCTACCAGGGCCTGTGCCACCTTTACGTCCCTGGGCTGTGTCCTAGGATTCCTAGTGCTGAAGGGTAGGGGGCAGCATATGTGGGGCTGCTCAGCTGTATAGCAGCCGAAGGCTCTCTTCCTGTTTTTGCAGCTCCCATCACTGCCCTTGAGCTTCAGAGTTTCCTGGTCTCCATCTTGGGTAACTGCTGCTTTTATCTGGTGAAAACTCCCCAGAGAGTGCTGGAGCTGCCCCTCAAATAAAAGATGTGGTACAGGGATTACCTCCAGAGCGTGTGCCAGGCTCTGCTGAGATGTGAGCCGTGCTGCCTGGTTTTGGCCCACAGTATCTTATGTCCACATGATTAACACAGGTGGGAATCCCAGAACCCCAAAACGTCCTTCTGTAAGACATCAGAAAGCAGGGCTTCTCCTGGTCTGCGTCAGAGGTGGTGTGACAGCCCTCGCAGGGAGGCATCTGTATCATAGGGATTTTATTCTTTGTGTTTTTGTCTTTTGTGGTATGGGTGACCAAATGCAGGAGTGTGTGCTTCCACTGAGCGGCACACCTAGCACACACACACACACACATACATACACATACCTCTTTAAATTTTGAGTATCTAAGTACCCAGGCTAGCCTTGAACTTGTAATCCTCCTACCTCAGCCTTCTGAGTTGCCAATTGTATGCACCACAGTTGTTGCCACAGTGATTCGTATGTCTGACTGAGGTGACTGGGCAGTGGAGAGAGTAACTGCTCTCTCAGTTCACGTCCCAGCAGTGTGGAGGAGCCCAGGTTGAAGGGGTCTCACCAGCTACAGAGATCCAGGCGTGCGAGGGTGACAGTGCTTCAGGCAGGGGCCATGTAGGTGAAGGCAAAGCTGCAGAAGGCAGGAGACAAACTTCTGAGCTGCGGGCCACACCCGCCTCGCAGGGTTCCTCTTTAGCAGCTGCCACGACCTAGGTGGCTTTGGTTTTCTCTCACCTGAGGAGAACACTAGGACTAGGCCAGTGCTGTGCCTGTAGTACCTGCTGTGTCTACACTTGGGTCTTTGAAAGATGTGGAGCAGACTTGGGAGTCTTCCTCAGGAAAGCGGCTGTGGCCTTCCTACTTTTGTTGTTGGTGTAACCTGAAGATGCCCGTCCTGTCCCTCAGTGTGCCTGATGCTAGTGGAACTCTCTGGAGGCGCGTGGCGGAGGCCTGAGAAGGCACGGCGCTGGTGGCACTATGCTTGTTTCCACTCCTCAGGATGATGGCGCGTGGGCCCCTGAAGGAGGCCTTGCTGTGGTGGATCCTAGACTGGCTTCTCCCCACAGACTCTGTCTCTGATACAGTTGTGTATTATCAGAGGCCATTTGTGGGTGATAGGAGTAAGCCACATGATGGTCCTGCAGCAGCAGAGGCGGGTGTGCTCCGTGCTAAGGAAGAGCTCTCTGGAGTGTCTGAGCTGGGTGGGGCCTCCTAGAATCCAGGAACCCCCGTACCGTGGCAGCTGTCCTAGTCCAGAGAAGTCAGAGCGCTGCGCAGAGAGCAGTTCCCTGACTCACAGTCTAGGGCTCCCTACATGGCAGGCCACCATCTTTAGTCACTGTGCTCAGCAGCACACGTGGCTCGGAGGAGAGCTCAGTGTTCCCAAAACTCTGTAGGGGCTGGGGTAGCTCAGAGGGAGAGCACTTGTGTAGCATGTATGAAGTCCGGGGTTTCATCCCCAGCACCACAGAGATCGCAGTGTTGAGAGCAGACCTCAAGGGACCCACCTTCCACAGGCTAGTGAGCCGGGGCTCTGAGGGTAGACACTGCTCTGCAGTTTCCTGAACCCCTTTGAGTACTTGGCCTGAGAGCTGCCAATGCCCTTGGTCGCTTGAGCTGTGTTGTGGAAGACTCACACTGGGCCGGAAGCCATTGGTAGCACCTTCTGGGTCAAAACCCCTCTGCAGAACTGGCTGTGCCAGGTCACCGTGGGGTAGGGTGGCTCAGTCCAGGCTGGGTCATGCTATGTGTCCTTGTGCACATCTTTTTTATTTTTTATGAATTTAGGACCAGGTCTCACTACGTAGATCCAACTTGTAGTGATTCTCCAATTTTCAGCCTCCCCAGTGCTGGGATTACAGGCATGCGCCACCATGCCCAGTCTCAATCACCAGCTCACTGTGCCCTGGGGGTGGGGTGGGCATGGCACGCCAGGGATCAAACCCTGGCCACTGTGCTCTGCCTAAGCAGGCACTTTAGTCTGCTGAGCCATCTGGCCAGCCTTCTCCTTGATTTTTTTGTTTTTTAAATCTTTTTTTTTTTTTTTTTTAAATTTTTTTTTTTTTTTTTTTAAATCTTTTTCTTTTTGGGGGGTGGGTGGTACCAGGGATCGAACTCAGGGCCTTGCGCTTGCCAGGCAAGCACTTATTCCACTGAGCCATCCCCCTAGCCCACTTGTGCACATTTTAACGAGATCTGTGCATGACAAGAGCTCTGAGCACTCTGATTACAGGAGCATTCAGGGAGGTGAGTGTAAGGCTTGGGTCCCTGGGCCCGAGGTACAGTGCCTGTGCAGCCTGTAGCTGGAGGGCAGAGGGCTACACACCTTCTCACACGGCTGCTGTCGGCGTGCCACTGCCTCTGGCCAGTGCAGCAGCGGGTAGAAGAAGCAGAAGGCACACAGGACGGTATAAAAGACTACTCACAGTCATCTAAAGTCTACACAAAAGCTATGAGACTTACTTTAGCAAGAAGTGAAGGTACAAAGCCAGTGTGCAAATCCTGTTTCTAAACAGTGAGTGGACAGTTGGGGGCTGGGACTTCATGACACATTCATATCAGTAATGTGGATTGTCTTAGAATAGTGCTGATAAGAGATGTGCTGCAAGACCTGGACTCTGAGAGCTGCGAGAGTGGCTAAGAAGCCAGGGAGATGGTTCAGTGGTCTAAGCTCCTGTCTGGCGAGCACAAGGACCCACATTCATGCCATACTGGCCCTAGAACTCCGGGTGTGCTGTGCCAGCCCCAAAACCTGGTGTGGCCCACATTCCTATAATCCTAGTGCTGGGGAGATTGAGATAGGAGGGTCACTGAGTCTAAGCTGTGTGGTGAGACAGACCCTCTTCCAAATAAATAAATGAATTTTTTTTTTTAAAGTGGCTGACAGAAACTAGAAAACCTAAGCAAGGGGGGAGTCACACTGTGTTCCTTGGTCAGGAAGCTGTTTCTTCCCAAGCTGAGGGATAGATTTAGTAAAGTGCAGCCAGGGTCTCAGCAGGCTATTTGGTAGAAATTGATAGTAAAATTCAAAGGACCCAGAATAACCAGAACCATTTTGAAACTGCAGAACCCAAGTGGAAGATGTATGTGCGCTGCTGCCTGCTCTCAGGATAGGCTGTGGTAAGGACAGGCCTCCTGGCAAACTTCTTCATGTGGGCCACGGGCTGCTGGGCTGAGAGCTGGTGTCCCTGGGCTTTCTGTCAGCCTGGATTGTTTTGTTCTTGGCCATTTGTAGATGAGAGCTAACCGAAACTAGGTAGTTTCTAGGGTGAAAATTCTGTGGGTGTGATCAGTTTTGAAACGATCACAACTTATTTTTCCTTCTCTGGGCTTCCAGTGGGGAAGTCACAGGTGGAGTGGGGGTGATTATAAACTGGGATCAGCGGGATGGCCACGGTGGCCCATGTGCCATAGCTGCTGCCACTGTGGCCCTTTTTTTTGGATGTCTCGGGGCTGGCAGGTGGTGCTTGATAAAGGCTAAGTTGGATGTTGAAGGCATGAGCTTTTGGAAAGGACCGGCACTGCAGTGTGCCTCGTTACTCCAGTGTTGGTGGTAAGGAAGGTACAGAGAGGTCAGACACACTGCTGCCCTACCCGCTAGAGCGCACACCCCTGACCCAGTGCCTGCCTAGACCTGGGGCTGGAGTCACGCACAGGTGTGCCACATGTTTCACTTCTGAGGCACTGTTGAGAGACAGACACCCAGGGACCCCACATCCTGAGGACTTTCCCAAACCAGGACCTCTGTCTGTGTCAGAAGCAACGCCTGTACCACCAGAGAAAAGTTTGCAGGTTTGTTTTTCCCCAGGCTGCTGGAGATGGAGCCCAGGTACTCCAAGCACCTCCCCAGACCCGTCTAGTTGCCTGTGTTCTGATACGCACATATAGGTGTGTCTCCCTGGGTAACCTAGCCTGGGCTCAAACTTGAAACCCTCTTCTCCCAGTACTAGGCTGAGGTGACAGGCACGTACCCCTGTGCCCGGCTGCTGTAGGTGAGTTTTGGGCATGAAGTTGGGGCATTTTCTTCTTTAAAGGGCCTCTTCAGACATCTGCTCATTTAAAAATACTGCTTTTCCTTCTCTTTCCTGCGTAGTTCTAAGTGCAGGCTCCTTCCCCTCAGGCCTTGTCCTGGGCAGAACACTACACCTCTGCCTTCCCTGGAGCCAGCTTCCAGGTTCTCAGGCCTTCCCAGCAGGGTGGTGTCTCTTGTCCTTCCCAGTTAAGGGTGAGCTGCAGCTTATCCCTGAACAGGGCTGGACTCTGCTACATTCTGCTCATTAGCTCTTGAGATAATTGTATCATTGTATTTTCCTGTAGTTTTTAAAGTATAAATCACATCCAGTTTTTAATTTCTTGCATTCTGGAACCCTTTGGTGTTTCTGTTGTTTGTGTGATCCTCCTTATGTACCTGGAGTAGATTGCTGGTGTCTCTTCAGGGTTTCTCCAGTTGTGTTCATAAGGAGTATCTGTTCATAATTGTCTTTCCAGGGAATGCCCTTCATCAAGGTTCTGGAATTAGGGCCATGGCAGCCTTAGATGAGTTGGGAGTGTTGCTTCTTTTTCTGTCCCCAGGAAGAATTTTCATAAGAGTTCTAGTATGCTCTTTAAAAGGTAGGTGAAATCCACGCATGTGTCATGTGCAGTCAGGACACCTTTTCCTCCCCTGCAGGGTTCTCCTTTGGGTGGGCCATGTCTTCTGTCTGCAGAAGCAGGAGGTAGCCTTGCCAGAGGTGAGCTGTGCACCCACGTGGCCCCATGCGCTGGCAGGGCTCTCCACACTCACTTGGGCATTGTGTCAGACCTTGTCACGCAGAGGTTGCCTGGCCTCACTAGAGGTCACAGGAGGTGTATGCATGGTGATGGGGCTGCTGAGACTACTTCGGGGTCTCCCAGGGACTGTGCCTGCCAGAAGCTCCCAAGGGTGACTGCCCAGTTCTTGCCAAGGACTCACTGAGGAAAATCCAGAAAGCAATCTGGCAGTGTTTCTAGCCTCTGTGCCTGTCCATGTGTGATGACAGGTATGTAGTAATGTCTCCCTGGGGCATTCATCTGGTGCGGGTAGGGTCAGAAAGGCCGGCTGTGGTGTGTGATCCATGGTGTCATTGAGACCAACCTCACTGCATGGTCCCTTCTAGGTCAGCCAGGACTGGGTCCCTCCCTAGTCTAGCTACAGTAGCCACGAGCTTCCCTTCCTTTACTTGACAGGACAAGGTTCCCTTCTCAGTGTGGATGAGAGGTCCATTACCCTCACCTTTGCTCTAGCAGCCCCTCCCCTCTGTCTCCCTCCATAGTCCACCTTTCACGCTGTCTGTGTGCTTCTTGGGACCCTGAGCCGCAGGCAGACACCCCTACTTCACCCCTGCTCCCCATGCAGCACATTCCAGGAGACTGCAGAAGTCACAGGAAGCACTGTCCCAAGTGTACGTCTGTGGGATGAGCACATCCTGCTCTGTGGCCGAGCCCCTGAGGCAAAACCTCGAGGCTGGTGTCAGGCCTCTTGGATCCTTACCTGTAGTCAGGTGGACAAGGCCAGGGCAGAAGGGGAGCACTGATGCTGGCCAGGTTGGTGGCTGGAGTCACCTGGGTGTCAGGCATTCAGCAGGTGTCCATATGACCTGCAGAGGCCTCCAGTGAGATCAGGATGGAAGGTGGATTCCTCTCTCTTGGAAGTCAGCTTTTCCCAAAAGGGGTGGAGGATAGCATGTGCGGCAGCACTGCAGGGCTGTGGATTGGCTTGGGTATTCCTGGAGGGGCCTTTAAATGCCTGGTGAGAGGGTGGTTTTTCTGGCACAGGAAATTTTTTTGTTTGTTTGTTTTTGAGGTACCAGCGATTGAACTCAGGACACTGTGCTTGCCAGGCAAACATTCTACTGAGCTATCTCCTCAGCCCCCAAGAAATGAAATTGGAGCTGCTTTTGAATTTAGTCTGGGAAGAGTGCCTCAAAGTAGTACTTTCTTTTTCAGGATAAAGATAAAGTTTCTCTAACCAAGACCCCAAAGCTGGACCGTAGTGATGGAGGGAAGGAGGTGAGAGAGCGCACCACCAAGCGGAAGCTGCCCTTCACTGTGGGGGCCAATGGAGAGCAGAAGGACTCGGACACAGGTACCAGCCCAAGGCTAACCCCGGCCGTGCCCTGGTTCACACTAAGCTTACTGAGGGGCCTCTCCAGAGCAGTCCTGGGCATGCAGCAGCGTGGAGGCTAGCTTCTGGGCCCTGCCTTCTCTTCTGCATTGGGTCAGTTTGAGGCCCGTAGGAGACCTCACCACAGTACCCTGTACCACAGTGCTCCTGCAGGATCACATGGAGCAAAGGTGTGGATGGGGAAAACCCTGCAAGTAAAGGGCAGCCAGTGGGATGGCCCTGAGGGTGCAGCACAGGAGTGCACTTGCAGGCACATCCCAGGGTGATCCTTGCTGAGCTGTCACGGGGGAAACGCTGGCTGTGCCCATTGTCCAAGTAGAGGCCCAAGGCTGCCCCACCCTGCTGGTCTCTGGGTATTTTGCAGCCCCACAGCACCACTGTGGCGTGAGCCCTGGAGCAGATTGCTGTAGGCTCTGGGCTCTGTCTGCAGCCTCAGACTCCAGGAGGGCAATGTGCCTGGGATAGAAGAGCAGGGGCTAAAGATGCTGGGATGAGGGGAGCTTGGGAGGGTGAATGGGGCACCTGCATGTACCTAGTGGAAAGGGGCAGGACCGCTGAGCCTCTTCTCCCACCTCTCCTGGCCTGTGTTCCTGTATGCGCTCCTTGGAACAGGACCAAGATGGGGTACCTTGAGGCCAGCAGGAAGGGCTGATCCCCAGCTGGCATGTGAGGGAGGTGGTGAAGGGTAGTGCACACAACTCTTGTGATCCAGCCATGTGTTGGGGGCAGAAGTCTGCCCAGGTGCTGAAGGGTGGCAGGGTGAATGTTCTTCCCTGCATTACAGGGGCAGGAATGGTTAGGGTAGCAGTAAGGAGCCCCCAGCTGCCCTTCCCCAGTCTGCCCAGAACGGAGAGGCTGAGGTGACTGCGGGCACACTGCAGACAAGGTGAGACCAGGCCTGAAAACGCTTGTTTGTATTTTCAGTATCCGGCTGATTTTGTCAGAGCAGGGTGGAACATTCACAGTTAGCTGTAGCTTTGGTAGTGGCTGCGTAAAGACTGGAAGGGACCTCTAAGAGACTGAGCTCTTGGGAGTTCTTGCTGCAGAAGCTCGCAGGGGAGGTGCTGCTGCTTGCACTTCGTGGTGGAAGGCAGTACTTGGACCTGTGTTCTGCGAGGTCTAGCCCTGCAAGTCCAGGGGCTCATGGTCCCTCGGTGCCTGTTTTGTCGTGGTGTAGGAAAGGACTTCCCAGGTGCCCCGTCTGTCTTTGGTAAGCATTTGTGAGGCTAAACCTGGCGTCCTCGTGGTATCTGAGACCAAGTGTGTTCACGCTGCTTCCTTTCTGTGACGGGCAGGTCCCAGCAAGCACACGGCAGACTTGCTGTCATGTTGGGAAAGAGGGACAAACTCTTTTTTTTAAATTTTAATAACTGAAAGAAATTTTTTTAAAAATAAAAATTTTAAAAAAATTAACTGATGTGTGCCTTTGCTAGAAAGGAATCTGCCAATATCAGGGATGACTTTAAGAGGAAAAAATAAAATTTCAAAACAAAAAGAATACAGTGGTTGATACACTGCATGTTGTTATCTTTACTCAGAGGGTGCTATGTTAACATTTGATTGTCTAAACAGTCTAAGCACAGACCTTTCTTTTCAGTGAACTAAGAGAAATTAGCTGTACAACTGTCGTAACTCTCTGTGGTGTGTGTGTGTGTACAGACACACACACACATTTCTCCTTAGAGGGACAGACATTGAAAACAGGTTTCTTTTTCTACACAAGACCCTAATATTATGGAAATAGGAATTTAGTGTTTTTGCTCTGAAGCACACTATCCTCGGGGGAGTTGATACTGATACAACTGTCACCTAGCTGCCTTGTTAATGTCATCAACCTAGACCTCGGGGTTCAGCACTGCCTGTCCATCCTAGGTTGGTTGATTGGGGAGCTGAATCCCAAACCTGGGCTTGAGCTGTTAGGTCAGTGCTCCACCTCCAGTTTCCTCCTGGAAGGCTGAATTTGTAACCAGGACCCTCTGAAAGTGCCTCTTTATCTTCCGCCAGTGCCTTCCTCCCAGACTTACCTGCTCCCTGCCGCCTTCTCTTCTGCACTTGGAGTGCCGGGCTCCGAGCTGGGCACCAATTCCACCCTCGCCGGAGAGCAGAGCTCACTCGGAAACGGGATGGACCTGGGAAGAGGCATGGATCTGGCCTGCAGGGTGCTCTGGGCTGGCATCTAGCTGCCTCATCAGGAGGGAGAAGCCACACAGTGGGCAAGGCAGGGAGATTTGTGCAATAAAGTTTTTAATTTATAAAGAAAAGAGGTTTATTTTGGCTCACAGTTCTGGGAGCTGGGAAAGTGCTGGCATCTGCAGGATTTTTACTACTGGTATAAGAGGGACTGAAACAGATTGTTCCTGGTTCTCTGGGCTGAGGGAGATGTGGCTGTGCTACACCAGGCAAACCCTGTCTCAAGATCGAGGCCCTGCCCTCAGGGTCCTGTCAGTGGGCCCCTTTACATACTGTCCCTCTAGTGCCCTCTGCTGAGAAGTTGCTGTTTAATATCCCCTGCCAAAGTGCTGTAGCCCAGAAGTTCAAGGGTCACTAGGAACCAGCCTCCCAGGTAGAGTTCCAAGTGATGGATAGTATCTCAGCTGTGCCAAGTGGCACAAATTTCTCAGAGAACACTGAGCTGCTGCAGGAGTGGCTTCCTGTTTCTCAGCCCTGGTGTGTGCAGCCAGGCTCACAGAGGTGTGGCCTCCCACCGCTTAGTCAGGGCTGGGGGCAGACTGCCAGGAGCAGTGTCCTGCTGTCTCTTGAGTCACAGCTTGACCAAGAAGCCCAGCCCCAGAGGTTGTATACCATGTGATGCCTGCAGAGGGCAGGCTGTGGTTGTCTGGGTCACCCATGAGTGTGGAGCACGCCTACCTTTGTGCTCCTTGGGCAGCAGGCTTGGGCCTTGGGCAGAGGGGGAAAGCAGGCAGGCACGTGCCCAGCCGCTAGGAGACCAACTGGTGCTCGCCACACTTCAGCCAGGGGGGCAGCAGGATAGCCAGTCCAGGTCAGCATGCAGGACTGGCCTCCTCTTACTTAGTCTCCTGGCTGCCTTGTCCTTTGCTGACAGGGTCTAACCTGATGAACTCATGATGTCTTGGATTTGCCTCAAGTGGTACTATTCTACCCGTTCTATATGTAGTTTTAAGATTTCTCCTGAAGTTTTAACATCTGTAAGTGCCTTGCGCTGCAGTGCACACCTGTAATCCTAGCCCTGGGGAGGCTGAGACAGGAGCACGGCTGTGATTTTGAGTGCAGCGTACATTGCGAAGTGAGTTCAAGGCCCGCCTGCACTACATAGTGAGGCTCTATCTCAACAAAGTAGAGCAGATACAATTGGTGCGGGTCGTTGACCCACCCCTGCCCTGCGAGGGTTCACAGAACTCCTGCCCACAACCCAGGGCACCTCTCGAGAGCGCCTGGTGGCAGGCAGGGCGGGCAGCTGCCTCTGCTGCCCTAACACCACAGTGTTTCTCGGGGGAAGTTTCGTTGCCTTCTTCCCATTCACCTCTGGTCACTCTGTGGCTTCCTCAGCAGCCTGGTGACGCCACACATGCCATGCCAGGTGTTTGCATCATGTGCTTGAGGTCACTCTCCTCTGTGGGACAGGGCCAGTCAGAGCCCCTACCCCTCCAGCCTTCCTAAAAGTCCTGATACTCGGTAACTGGCCGTGCTTGGGACGGTAGGTGATGTGGGTTAGGAGGAGACTGCTCCCCTGCTCGCCCGACGGGTGGTGCTGTGGGCAGCTCAGGAAGAGGCTTCCGGCCTGCTAGCTGCGAGCACAGGTGGGAGGTGCTGCCTTGCAGGCGTGACAGACCTCTGGCTAGGAAGGGCACCACACGCATGCAGCTTGTGGGCTGAAGGGGCCCAGCAGGATCTCTGGCACATGGGGACAGCCCCTCTGGAGTGTGCCGTCTGCAGGACCAGGCCTGGCTGTGCTCAGGGTGGCCCCTCTCCTCTAGGCATGCAGATAGGCTTCTCCTCACACCTCATGGCTGGGCCTGGGGCACCAAGGGAGACTGGCTATGAGGACACATGTTGGGTGGGACTGGGTGGGAGCCATCCTCTTCCTAGGAGTCCTGGAGATGCAGCCAGCTGCCAGGGCCGGGGAAGGGATGGGTGCTCCTGTGTTGTGGGTTCTGGGATTGGCCTGAGAACCTCCAGATAGAATATTTTATATGACTGAGAACTGTGGCAAGTCTGTGGTCCTACTGTTCCTTAGCCACTTTTACTTTCCAGATTTGAAGAACTCAGTCCTAGATGAAAGAGCTCATGGACAAGGAAAAGAAGGCTTTCTGCTTAAAAGTACATATTTCCCCAGATTCCAGAGGACTTTGGTCTGGTAATAAGCTTGACACATTGCCAGCCAGTCTGGGCCTATTGCCACCCTGGTTCAGGACGTCCTCAGATTGTGCAGCAGGATGTGCAGTCACCCTGGGGAGAGGGAATATGGTCGCAGCAGCACGTGTGTCCCAGCTCTGCACCCGGGATGGGGAATGGTCTTGCCCACTCATTTCTTGTGTAGCAAGGCAGGTCCCAGGGCAGCAGTGCCAGGGCCTCTGAGTCCCAGGTGCATGTCTGGACTTCAGTCTATTTCTTCTGTCCACTTAGCTTGCCTTGGTACAGGGAGAGGTAGTGATGCTGGTAGGGACAGTGTCTGAGCCCTTGTGCCAGCGCTGCTCTGACCTCCCAAGGATGCCACCCCACGGGAGACTGGGACTGTGCAGAGTTGCGGCCTGGTCGCCCTTCTCTGGAGGTGGAGAGGCCAGGCTGCATTTGCATGACCCTCATGGTACTGCTGTTGGGGCTGAGGGGACCAGAGAGGGCCCCTAGGGCCACAGCACGCAGGTACAGGCTCCCAGCTTTCTTTCAACGCTTGGTGATGATAATGAAAGGACAAAAAGAAGCAAACACATCAGGAAGTTGTGAGGACAGTTTTAGTGAGTGCTATTACAGGTGTGGGAAGTGCAGCGACTGAGGCCCAGAGGTCAGAAGGCTCTTGAGCACCAGGGCTCAGCCAGGCGTGTGGCGGGCAGGTTTGCTTTTGAGACCAGGTAAAACAGAAAGGAGCCATTTGTGGCACTGTTGTTTCTCCTTGTCACTTGGCAGAACAGCAGGGAAAGTGCTCCGTGACATATGCAGGGAGCTTCCTGTTACTTCAGAGTACTGCCTTGAAGACATTCCTTTCCACAGTAGAATTCAAGGGAGTTGGTGCTTTTGAATTCTGGGACAGAAGGTGTTCCTGTCCAGGCAGTGCGGCAACTGCGTCTCCTAAACACTGCTGCTAGGAAAGCCTGAACTGTAGAGATGCTGGATGCAGAACAGTGCTTTGCGATGAGCTGAGGAACCACTTCCACAGAAGTTACTGTACCCAGGCCAGGCCTCCCGTCTCCAGCAGGTCGCAGCAAGATGAGAGGTTTCTGTCCCTGGCTCCCTTTGAGGGCAGGGCTGTGTTCAGATTTTGCTGCCTGAGCTCCCCATAGTCCCTGGCCAGAGAGACAGCCTCCTTGGTGCAGAGCATCGCTGGGTATGGGCTCCTGCACAGGATTGCAGATAGAAGACACCCCAAGAGGCTCTGCAGGGCCAGCTCAGGAATGCCACTGGCAGCTGTTAGGTGCCAGGTGAAAATGGGCAGAATGCAATAGGAGTGAGTTAAGAATGGGAGTGAAAAATAAGCTATCAGAAAGGTCATACAGATTTGGAGTACAAATGAAACATCTGAAAATGAAAATAATAATCACTAAGATTTAAAATTCTTGAGTTTAATCCCCGGTTCCGCCAAAAAATAATAATAATAGGAAGTGGGGAGAGTGAGGGTTCCTAGGTCTGGTGAGTGCTGCTGAGCAGGGAGGCTGGGAGCCGAGTGGGGACCAGCACTGCAGATGTGGGTACCGAGACACCACAGAAAAGGGGCCCGCAGCAGCTGGATGCGGGAGGTGCCCACTCCACTCCACAGTCCATCCCTGGCTTGCCCAGAGCACCTGCATCTTGCTGAGGGCTTATCTCCAGGGGATGCCCTGACAGGAAGTGGGCTTTGCTTACAGGAGTCAGCTCAGAACAGGACAGGGCTGGCAGCCAGTAGTCAGGAGCAAACTGCGTGGGGCGGGTGAGAAGAAAGGTGCCGCAGGCGCCGGGTCTGGTGGAGTACACCTGCAATCCCAGACTTCTGGGAGCCTGAGGCAGAAGGCTTACAAGTTGGAACCCAGCCTAGGCAATTTGCCAGGCAAGACCCTGTCTCTAAATTTAAAAAAAAAATTTTTTTAAAGGGCTGGGAGTATAGCTCAGTGTGAAGACCCTGGATTCTTATCTTGGTTTATGAATTCAGTTCTTTCTGTGATTCTGGTCATGGGTGGGACTTGTGAGTGCACCTCAGGCCCCATGTTGTGCACACTGGATCACTCCCTTGACTGTTTATCACTGAAGGTATCGCTTAGACTTTATGCAAATTTTACTTTGCTTCCCTTTGGATGATAGAAAATTAGTGAGCTGCCAGAGAAACTCACTGGTTGTCCCCAGCCGTGGCCAGCAAGTCCCGCCACTCCCCACTTCCTTTCCCTCCCACGGACACGGCAGCCCCCATCAGGGGTCTTCTTTTCCTGCACGTGGCTTTCCCAGGAGAGCCGCGCATGCAGCACACTGCAGCTGGGTCACACACACACACAGACCCAGCTGCACTCAGGGCCACCCTCTTTGACAAGCATGAAGCATGGGTCATGTGCCTGGCCAGGACAGAGGGAGGCCTTCTGTGTTGCCTGCCCTCACTCCAAGGCCCCAGTAGACGGTGTCTTGGCCCATGGGGTATCAGAGGTGGACTTGGGGAAGCAGGTGCCACAGATGCTGGAGAACACTACCCTCACAGCAGATGGCCAGGGTCTAACTTCAGTAGGGTGAGTTTCAGTTGGGACAGTAGGCACCCAGTAGAAGGGCCTGATACATTTTGATATCTTAAAAATAACACCCATTACTTGGGAGGCTGAGGCAGTTGGATGGACTGAGTTCAGAAGTTCGAAGAGAGCTTGCACAGCAGAGCAAGACCCTGTTTGAGTAATAACAGTTTGTGCCATAGGGTCTCTGACAGCTGCATGGCCAGCCACCAGCCACACACAGCACAGAAGCAGGAGCAGGGCTGACCCTAGAGTGGTAATGGAATTAGCGCGTGTCTCTGCAGCTGGTATGCTACTACTTCCTGTGCCATCTGAGATGGCTGTGGTGGCTCTCTCACACATCAGCTTCCGCTGCTCAGAGTGACAGGGCAGGCATCTCCCCTAGTGGTTGAGGGGATCCTAAGCCCTGAGTGTGCTGAACCCTCTTGCTGTGGGCACCTAGTCCCACACTAGGGCACTCTAGATCCTGGGCATGAGCCCAAAGACAGGTTCAGGAAGAGGAGGAGGAGGCCGTCTGCTTTGTGGTGGTGTCCAGACATTGCCACTGGAGGTAGTGCAGCCAGCACACGGCTAAGAGGGACAAGGTTGGCTCAGCTGGTAGGTCCACAGAGAACAAGGACGAAGCACGAGCATGTACTTGGCCGGGAGCAGAGTCCAGGCATTATGGAATTCTCTTCCTCTAAGACCTGTGTGACTTATCTAAAACTAGTTGGTGGCAGCCTATAGAATTTAGGAGAGTTTTGCTGCAAATGGAAAAATTCAGGGAGCTATCACTCAGTGTTTGCCACCTACAGGCTTGTCTCCAAGTACCCAAGTTAGCATCCTCAGCAACTCATAAACTGAGGTAGCTTCACAAAGAGCTACCAGTCATCATATGGAAATTCCAGTAGGGGCCTGACTGGACAGTGGTGAGCAGAGGGGGTCCTCCCTAAGCTGGGTACGGGAAGCAAGCAGCCTCCTGAGAAGTACAGACATGACCCTCACGGGCCATTCACCTACCGCCCTAGTCTCATGTGCCGACCAAGGACACATCCTGCTCTACAGAGGTGGAGAGGATGCAGATACCATAGAAGGCCTCCTTGGCACCAACTGCCCTCTCAGCATGCACCTGCAGGCCAGGCAGGAGGAATGTGGACTGTGTTCTCTCAGAAGCAGCGCAATCTACAGAGGCAGTGGGCGTCTGTCCCCAACTTGCTGGCCAGGAGGCACAGAGCTGTATCTGTGTCCTCAGTGCTGTCTGTGTCAGTGCCTTTCGATGCCTCCGGCTCAGTGGGTGCTGTGCTATGCGCCTCAAGGACCAGGGCATGCAGTGGAGGCTTCTAGATGGAGAAGAAAGGCATGGAGCTGACAAACTGGCCTCAGGTTACGTGTGTATTTTTACACTGTCTGCACCATTTGGAGGAGGGCTGGGAAGGTGAGACCAAGCGCACACACCTGTCACAGCGCCGGCCGTGCAGCAAGGTCGGTGTAGTTCAGCAGGCCTCCACATTCCCAGCACTGTGTGTGTGGCCTGGCAACACTCGGGAGGCTTCCACCCCATGCGTGGTTACAGACCGACTGGCTGCCCCACAGTGTTGGACCACGTCTCCTAGGGCAGCCTGCCTACTGCCTCCTTCCCACCCGCCCACCCCTGCACAGCCTGCCCGTTGCTCTGTAAGCTCTGGAGTGGATACAGGGGCTCCGTGCTGCTAGGCATGGCCCAGGTCCTGAGGATTTGCGTCAAGTGTCCCCCCCTCTCCCTCACGTGCCACACAGAGAAGCAGGGTCCTGAGCGGAAGAGGATCAAGAAGGAGCCCGTGGCCCGAAAGTCGGGGCTGCTGTTTGGCATGGGGCTGTCTGGGATCCGGGCTGGCTACCCCCTCTCCGAGCGCCAGCAGGTGGCTCTCCTTATGCAGATGACAGCAGAGGAATCTGCCAACAGTCCAGGTAAGCCAGAGATGGGGTGGTCCCTGGGGGTGGGGGCTGGCGGTCATGATCCCCTCACCCACCTCATGAAAAGAGGCAGCCTAACCCCTAGTAATTCCTCACCTGTCCCTTCCTTGGCCCACAGTAGACACAACACCAAAGCACCCCTCCCAGTCTACAGTGTGTCAGAAGGGGACGCCCAACTCTGCCTCAAAAACCAAAGATAAAGTGAACAAGAGGAATGAGCGCGGGGAGACCCGCCTGCACCGGGCCGCTATCCGAGGGGACGCCCGACGTATCAAAGAGCTCATCAACGAAGGCGCAGATGTCAACGTCAAGGACTTTGCAGGTAAGCACCGGTCAGCCACAGCAGCTTGTGTGCGGGCTTCTGTGCAGAGCAGTTGTTGGCACAGGGTGTGCTCTGCGCTCCCCAGGTCTTGGGGCCTGTGTACCCTGGGCCATGTGTGGCACTAGCAGCTGCTTTTGCCAGGGCGGAGGGAGTGTCTGGGGATGTATTTTGAAGTGGAATCATTTGCTTTTTTGCAATTTGTGCTATTTTCAAGAGAAGTGAGGGATTGTAAGTATTTATGCAGCTGTGTTGCATGAATCAGGCCCAGGCCCAGGCCCTTGGCAGGATCTTGTCTTGTGTGTGCTTAGGAAGAAGTGCTTGTCCAGCAGAGGGCGGTGCTGTGCTGAGCCAGCCTGGGTCTCCTGCAGCTGCTTGAGGAGACAGGGTGCTCCCACACCCTTTACAGGACTGCTGCAGGGACCCCAGGAGGCACAGTCAGATGACATGTCACCTTTTAAGTTAAGATGGATGTGGGAGGGAACCCCAGACCAGGGTCTGTATGGGCCAGGCCTTGGCTTTAGGGACTCAGGGTAGAATCCGTGCTGCATTGGGCATGACACGCCATTTCCCCATGGCGTACCCTGGGCCCTCCAGAGTGGGCATGGTGGTGCAGAACTGCTGCCCTAGTTGGTTGCTGTCTGCTTTATTTGAAAGCTGTTTTCCCAGCCAGGCTCCATCACTCTGGAAGGCTGAGGAAAGAGATCAAAGTTCAGCCATCCTGGGTAGTTCAGTGACTTAACCTAGCAAAGTCCAGTTTAAAAAAAAAAAAAATTCTGTCTGTCAGAAAGGCCTGGTTTTGGAGATCAGAGCATAGGAAGACTCTACTTCATTCTCCAGTCTTTCCACACACCCTCACCCCTGTGTTACCCTGAACAGGGCTTTACCAAAGCACTAATGCTTCTTATAGGCAGGCTAAGACCTGTTGTGTACGGAGTGTGCAGTCCTGCTGCCTGGCCCTGAACTTTTATCTTCCCAGGCCTGTACCAAATGTATTTGGAAGCCGTGTGGTCTGCAAGGGGGTTCTGAGGTAGAGCACAGCAGTGCACACTTGCAATCCCAGGTACTCAGGAGGCTGAGGCAGGAGAATTGTGTGTTCAAGACCAGAATGAACAAGTTAGTGAGGCTTTCATCTCCAGATAAATAAAAAGGGCTGAGGGTGCAGCTCAGTGGAAGAGCACTTACCTGGCACCTGTGAGGTCCAGGCGTTCCCTATTGCAAGCGTAAGGTTTCTGCCATGCACAGATGGGCTGATGGGCTAGATGAGGCATGGTTACAGATGTGGCTTCTTGTGCGTGGAGGGCGGCTGGTGCACGTTACCGATTTGTGGGCATTGGTTATGCAGACAGGCTACCACAGCAAGGCTCACACAGCACAGGCCTTGTGTGCACTTTGCCACTACTAGAGAGAGACATCCTTTCTTGTGAGGTGCCGTCCCCAGCCCTGTCATAGAGCTTGTCCTCAGGAGTGAGGCTCTCAAGGATTAAGTAACGTATGTCCTAAGTGTCTGTTTCCAGGCTGGACGGCGCTGCATGAGGCATGTAACCGGGGCTACTACGATGTCGCCAAACAGCTGCTGGCTGCAGGTGCAGAAGTGAACACCAAGGGCCTGGACGATGATACGCCTTTACACGATGCTGCCAACAACGGCCACTACAAGGTTGGCACCCCCACACCTCATGTCTGCTCTGCCCTCTCCCTTCAGAACCATCCCATTGCTTCATATTTCTCTGTCCTGGTAGCCTTCCCATGAAGGACTACTAGTGAGGAATATTTGCCTCCCTTGCCTTGAAGGCCCTGTTGTCCCCTGTGAGCCCAGTTTTCACCTGAGTGGCACCTGGACAACTTCCACAGACCGAGAGGCAGCACCACTGTAACATGTCACACCATTCTCCTTTGGCCATGTGGGTCTGGTAGGGAAGAGCAGCGACACATGGTGCCAGGCCCCTGTTGCTGTCCCTGTTTGACCTCAAGGGAGGCCCAGGCAGCACCCAACATGGCACATTCACACTCAGCCTCCTGTGGGAAGGTGGCCTCTGGGTCAGAGGCAGAGACACCCAGGATGCACCATCCTTCTCATACTGCTAGAGGGGGACATGACGTCAGGGTCTGGCTGAGAGGCCACAGGCCAAGCAGTCTGCACAGGGGGGACACCTTCTGTCCACTCAGAGCGTGCTCCACAGCAGCCCTCACTCATCCTGACAGCACAGCAGGCACAGGGCTTGCCTGGGGGACTCTGAATGGCAGGTGTCCAAGACCACTAGACAGATGCCTGAGATGCCAATGTCATACCAGGTAGAATTACCCTATATTTCAGGAAAGTCATGGGTAAAATGGTTTGGTTTTGTTTGTTCTTTGAAGGGACCTGGAGCCTCCGAGGCGCGTAGCTGGCCGTAGGGAGGGGTCAGAGGCCTGGGAAACTGTGGCCTCACAGCACAGAGCAGGAGTCTTGGTCCTACCGCAGGAGGCAGGTTCCACTCGCAGCCACAGGATGGGGGAGTGGGTCCAGTCAGCAAAAAGGAGTCCTAGTCTAGACTCAGAGGACTGGGGTGGGGTACTGTCACAGCACCAGAGACTCAGACACGCACAGTTGTGTCTGTGTCTGAGGGGAGCAGCACAGCAGTCCTGCTCTCAGGTGGGATTGGAGTTGAGGAGGGTGTTTGCCTCTGGGAAGCAGATTGCTGCCCCAGGCATAGGAAATAGGTTACTGGTGATAGGTGACTAGACAGAGCTACCAAAATGTCAGTTGGAATGTGTGAGACTCATGTAGCATAAAATCAAGCAAGGAGAGGTCGTCTTACTGTTTAATGTAAATGAAAATAAATAAACCAGCTTGAAACTTGGTCTTTGTTTCCTCTATTCTGTGCTCTGCTGTCCCCTAGTAAAAGCTCTCCCTAAACCATCAGAATCTGCGCAAGCACCCTCGAGATCCACATGGTGCAGTGCTTCCCGAGAAGACTTCTGGGCTGCATGAGGAGAGGGGGAGACAGTGCGGACGGGCGGAGTGCACTGGCAGTAGGCCTGGACCCTCCTTGCTCTGTACTGGGCCACTATCTGGGGAAGGTGAGTGGCTGTGTTCCTCAACTCCCTGACGCAGTCCTCAATGTCTTGTAGGTAGTGAAGCTGTTGTTACGGTATGGGGGGAACCCTCAGCAGAGCAACCGGAAAGGCGAGACCCCACTGAAAGTGGCCAGCTCCCCCACTATGGTGAATCTGCTGTTGGGCAAAGGCACCTACACATCCAGTGAAGAGAGTTCCACTGGTAAGTGGTGTGGGCTGGGCGTTTTCTCCACAGCTGCAGGGCAGCCCGTGGCCACACAGAATCCCTAACTTCTTAGGGGCCTGGCTCTGTCAGGGACTTGGCCCCATCTTTGCTAGGCCACTCTGGACTCTGTCCACCAAAGGCTGGCCTCAGACGGCACCAGGTCAAGGGGAGCACTTCTCCAGAGGGGGGCTACCTGCCCTTCTCCGTGGGGTCCTACAGCTGCACAGCCCCACGCCCCTTCTGGGGAGCATTCTGATCTCTTTCTTCCTGTCCCAACAGAGAGCTCTGAGGAGGAGGATGCCCCATCGTTCGCACCGTCTAGCTCAGTCGATGGCAATAACACGGACTCTGAGTTTGAGAAAGGCCTGAAGCTGAAGGCCAAGAATCCAGAGCCACAGAAGACTGTGACTCCGGTCAAGGATGAGTATGAGTTTGACGAGGATGACGAGCAGGACAGGGTCCCCCCAGTGGACGACAAGCACTTGCTGAAGAAGGATTACAGGAAGGAGACCAAGTCAAACAGTTTCATTTCAATACCCAAAATGGAAGTTAAGAGTTACGCTAAAAACAATGCGATTGCACCAAAGAAAGCGGCCCATCGTATCCTGTCAGACACTTCCGACGAGGAGGACGCCAGCCTCACTGTCGGCTCTGGGGAGAAGCTGAGGCTGTCCACGCATTCCATGCTGCCCAGCAGCAAGGTACGGGAGCCCTCCAACTCCAGGCAGCAAAAAGAAAAAAGCAAGGTGAAAAAGAAGCGAAAGAAAGAAACAAAGAGCAAAGAAGTTCGGTTCGGAAAGAGAAATGACAAGTTCTGTTCCTCCGAGTCGGAGAGTGAGTCCTCTGAGAGTGAGGAGGATGACGGGGACTCGGTGGGGAGCACAGGCTGCCTCAAGGGGTCTCCACTGGTGCTGAAGGACCCCTCCCTGTTTAGCTCATTGTCGGCCTCCTCCACCTCCTCCCATGGCAGCACCACAGCCCCAAAGCACGGCACCAACCACAGTGACCAGCACGCCAAGCACTGGCGCACGGACAGCTGGAAAGCCATTTCCTCTCCCGCCTGGTCCGAGGTCAGCTCTCTGTCAGACTCCTCGCGGACCGGGCTGACCAGTGAGTCAGACTGCCCCTCGGAAGGCTCCAGCGTGGAGTCCCTGAAACCTGCCCGCAGGAAGCAGGAGCTCCGCAAGAGAGGCAGTCTCCCAAGTGCGCCACTGGAGAAGAGGGGCGCCTGCCACCCCAGCACGGAGGGCGCTGTCCCCAAGCTGGACAAGGAGGGAAAGGTTGTCAAGAAGCATAAGACAAAACACAAACACAAAAACAAAGAGAAGGGACAGTGTTCGGTGAGTCAGGAAATTAAACTGAAAAGCTTTACGTATGAGTATGAGGACTCCAAGCAGAAGTCGGATAAGGCCATCCTCTTAGACAGTGACATTTCCACAGAAAATAAGCTGAAAGTGCTGAAGCACGACCGAGACCATTTTAAGAAGGAAGAGAAACTCGGCAAGCTAAGGTCAGAAGACAAGGAGTGGATCTTCAAGGAAGAGATACTCAAGGTCTCAAAAGACGAGAAGTCACTCAAGAGGGCCAAAGACATCGGCAGGTCTTTCCGGGAAGACAAAGACCGCTCCGGCAAAGCAGAGAGAGAGAAGGCCATGAAGGAGAAGTCCCCCAAAGAGGAAAAGCTGAGGCTGTACAAAGAGGAGAGGAAAAAAAGGTCCAAAGACCGGCCCTCGAAGCTGGAGAAGAAGAGTGACGGGAAAGAAGACAGGCTCTGCAAGGAGAAGGAGAAGCCGCGGAAGGAGAAGGGCTACAGGGACGATGCAGCATTTGACGAGTACTGCAGCAAAGCCCAATTTCTGGAGACCGAGGACTCCAAGTTCAGCCTTTCCGATGATCAGCAGGAGAGGTGGTTTTCTGACCTGTCCGACTCCTCCTTTGATTTCAAAGGGGAGGACAGCTGGGACTCCCCCGTGACAGACTATAGAGACATCAAGAGCGACTCTGTGGCCAAGCTCATCTTAGAGACAGTGAAGGAGGACAGTAAGGAGAAGAAACGTGACAGCAGAGCCCGGGAGAAGCGGGACTTCAGAGACTCCTTCTTCCGCAAGAAAGACCGGGACTATCTGGACAAGAACTCCGAGAAGAGACGGGACCAGATGGAGAAGCACAAAGGCATCCCCAGCTACCTCTCTGAGAAAGACAAGAGGAGGAGGGAGGCTGCCGAAGCCGTGCGGGACCGTAGGGATGGCCTGGACGGGTCCCGGGAGCGCAAGGACACCCGCCTCCGGCCTGAGGATGCACATCGAGAGGACTTGAAGGACTGTGGCTGTGAGAGCTCTTTCAGGGACAAGCCAGACTGCGACCTGGCCAAGGGCCTAGAGCCCTGGGAACGGCACCATGCTGCACGAGAGAAAGAAAGGAAGGACAGCCTAGAAAAGGAGAGGAAGGAGAAGATGCGGGCTGAAAAATACAAAGACAAGTCACTAGACAGGGACAAGAATGAGAAGTCTCTCCTTGAGAAATGTCAGAAAGACAAAGAACTCGATAAATGTTTCAAAGAAAAGAAAGATGGCAAGGAAAAGCATAAAGAGGCCCACAGCAAAGACAGGAAAGCATCCCTCGACCAAGCAAGAGAGAAGAAGGAGAAGCTGTTCCCTGGACTTCTCTCTGAAGACTTCTCTGAAAAAAAAGATGAAAAGAAAGGAAAAGAGAAGAGCTGGTACATTGCAGACATATTCACCGATGAAAGTGAAGATGAAAAAGATGATTACATGTCCAGCGGGTTCAAGGTCGGGGAAGCCGGGGACACACAGAGGGGGGACAGCCTCCAGGACAAGGAAGACGGGAGAGAGCCACATCTCTCAGACAGACACCGGAAGTCCTCCTCCGACCGGCAGCATGCGGAGAAGCCCAGAGATAAAGAGCCCAAAGAGAAGAAGAAGGACCGAACAGCTGCCGAAGGCAGCCGGGACAAGAAGGACAAGACCTTTGAGAAGCACCGAGAGAGGAAGGACAAGGAGTGTGTGGAGAGATACAAGGACAGGAAAGACAGGGCTTCAGTCGACTCCACCCAGGAAAAGAAGAACAAGCAGAAGCCCCCTGAGAAGGTGGAGAAGAAGCACTCGACTGAGGACAGGGCCAAGAGTAAGCACAAGGAGAAAGCAGAAAAGGAACACTCCAAAGAGAGAAAGGGCTCGCGGGGTGCTGAGGCGGAGAAGAGCCTGCTGGAGAAGCTGGAGGAGGAGGCGCTGCATGAGTACCGAGAGGACTCCAATGACAAGGTCAGTGAGGTCTCGTCCGACAGCTTCACAGACCGCGGCCAGGAGCCTGGCCTGAGCTCCCTGCTGGAGGTGTCCTTCTCAGAGCCACCTGACGACAAGGCCAGAGAGAGCTGCCTCTCAGACAAGCTGAGGGAGAAAGAGAGGCACAGGCACTCCTCGTCCTCCTCCAAGAAGAGCCATGACCGTGAGAAAGCCAAGAAGGAGAAGGCTGAGAAGAAGGAGAAGGGCGAGGACTATAAGGATGGGGCCGCCAGGAAGGACTCCAGCCAGTACGAGAAGGACTTCCTGGATGCAGAGGCCTATGGGGCCACCTACACTGTGAGAGCTGATGTGGACGAGGAGGTGGAGAAGACCATTGAGATATTTTCCTCTGACAAGAAAGAGAGAAACGATTCTGAGAGGGAAACTTCCAAGAAGATAGAAAAGGAACTGAAGCCTTACGGCTCTAGTACCATCAGCATCCTGAAGGAGAAGAAGAAGAGAGAGAAGCACAGGGAGAAATGGAGAGATGAGAAGGAGAAACACCGGGAGAAGCACACAGACGGGTTCCTCAAACACCACAAGGACGAGCCAAAGCCTGCAGCCAAAGACAAGGACAACCCTCCCAACTCCTTCAAGGAGAAGTCCAGGGACGAAAGCCTGAAACTCAGTGAGGCCAAGCTGAAGGACAAGCTCAGGGAGAACTCGGAGAGAGAAAAGGCTGACTCAGTGAAGATCAGCAATGGGAATGACAAGCTGCCACTGGCCAGAGACCTGGGAAAGAAGGACGCCCGGCCCCGGGAGAAGCTCTTAGGAGATGGCGACCTGATGATGACGAGCTTCGAGAGGATGCTGTCCCAGAAGGACCTGGAGATTGAGGAGCGCCACAAGCGTCACAAGGAGCGCATGAAGCAGATGGAGAAAATGAGGCACAGGTCTGGGGACCCCAAGCTCAAGGACAAGACAAAGCCCACTGACGATGGGCGCAAAAAGAGCCTGGACGTCCCCCCTAAGAAGCCCCTGGGGCCAGAGCCTCCCCTGAAGGAGAAGAAGCTCAAGGACTGCACTCCCACGCCGCCCACCACCGAGAGCAAGCCCGGGCCCGGGGCAGAGTGCAGAGACTGGCTGGCAGGGCCGCCCTTCAAGGAGGCCTTGCCTGCCTCGCCCCGGCCTGAGCAGAGCCGGCCCACCGGGGTGCCTACCCCTACCTCAGTGGTGTCATGCCCCAGCTACGAGGAGGTGATGCACACGCCCAGGACACCGTCTTGCAGTGCTGACGACTACCCCGACCTGGTGTTTGACTGTGCGGACTCCCAGCACTCATTGCCCGTCTCTGCCACGTCCACCAGCGCCTGCTCGCCACCGTTTTTTGACAGGTTCTCCATGGCCTCCAGCGGGGTTTCTGAAAACCCGGGCCACACACCCACGAGGCCTGTCTCCACCAACCTGTACCGTTCCATCTCTGTGGACATCAGGAGGACCCCCGAGGAGGAGTTCACTGTTGGAGACAAGCTGTTCAGGCAGCAGAGTGTCCCTGCAGCCTCTAGCTTCGACTCACCTGTGCAACACCTGCTAGAGGACAAGGCTCCGCTGCCGCCTGTCCCCACGGAGAAGTTCACCTGCCTGTCCCCAGGGTACTACTCCCCAGACTATGGCATCCCCTCGCCCAAGGTGGATGCACTGCACTGCCCCCCTGCCTCCGCAGTCAGTACCACGCCCTCCCCTGAGGGCGTCTTCTCTGGTCTACCAGCCAAAGCCTCTCCTGCAAGAGGTGAGCTGTTAGCCCCAGCTGCAGAGGGAGCCCTTCCCCCGGACCTGGGCCTCCCCCTGGATGCCACAGAGGACCAGCAGGCTACAGCTGCCATCATCCCTCCCGAGCCCAGCTACCTGGAGCCCTTGGATGAGGGCCCCTTCAGCACTGTCATTACTGAGGAGCCCGTGGAGTGGGCACACCCTGCTGCCGAGCAGGCCCTTTCTTCTTCCTTGGTCACTGGTGCCTCCGAAAACCCCGTCAGCTGGCCTGTGGGTGCTGACCTCCTACTGAAGTCCCCTCAGAGGTTCCCAGAGTCCCCAAGACATTACTGCCCTGCTGAGTCCCTCCACACCTCCACCCCAGGACCCTTCAGCACTGCAGAGCCCCAATACCCTGTGTCTCCTGGCTCCTACCCTCTGCCGGCTGCCGAGCCAGGCCTGGAGGACGTCAAAGATGATGGGGTAGGAGCCATCCCTGTTGCCCCCGAAGGAGGCACACCTTACACAGCCCCTGCCAGGCTGGAGTCCTTCTTCAGCAGCTGCAAGCCACTCCCAGACACCCCCCTTGACCAGGCACCTGAGCCCACTTGTGTCTCCACAGTGGCCCAGGTGGAGGCCCTTGGGGCTCTGGAGAGCAGCTTCCTGGACAGTAGCCACGGCCTAGCTGCCCTCGGCCAGGTGGAACCCGTGCCGTGGCACGGCGCTTTCACCAGCACCGAGGACGACCTGGACCTGGGGCCCTTTTCACTGCCAGAGCTCCCTCTCCAGCCTAAGGATGCGCCAGAAGTTGAAACAGAGCCTGCAGAAGGGAGCCCTGCTCCTTCAGGAGAGGCCCTCCCTGTGCCCCTTGGGGTCAGCAGCAGTGGGGATGGCCCTGTAGCTGTGGCTGAGGATCAGCCAGCCCCACCTCCTGAGCAGGCTGCCCCCCGCCTCTCCGCCCAGCTCAAGCCCTCAGAGGAGCCAAAGCTGGATGTGGTTCTGGAAGCCACTGTGGAGGCAGCAGCAGTGGTGGACAAGCAGACCCCTGAGGATCTGGACTCCAGCTCAGCACCTGTGCCTGCCCCTCCAGAACAGCTTCCCCCAGAGGGTGGAGACGAGGTGGGCACTGAAGACCCCTCAGCTGCTCCCCACTGGGCCCCTAATGACTCCACCCAAGATGCCCCCACACAGGCCCAGGATAGTTCGGAGGCCACCTCTGCTGCCCCTCCAGCTGAGAGCCCTCCAGATAGCATGCAGCCAGAAGCTGCAGAGCCAGAGCCCAGACCCACAGCCGAACCCCCCAAAGCCCCCCGGGTGGAGGAGGTCCCTCAGCGTATGACCAGGAATCGGGCCCAGATGCTGGCCAGTCAGAGCAAGCAGGGCACGCCTCCTGTGGAGAAGGAGCCCACGCCCACGCCGGCCTCGCGTGCCAAGGCCCGTGCCCCTGAGGAGGAGGACACCCAGGCCCAGCACCCACGCAAGCGCCGCTTCCAGCGCTCCAGTCAGCAGCTGCAGCAGCAGCTGCACACATCTACCCAACAGACCCGGGAGGTCATCCAGCAGACACTGGCTGCCATTGTGGATGCCATCAAGCTGGATGACATCGAGCCCTATCACAGTGACAGGTCCAATCCGTACTTTGAGTACCTTCAGATCAGAAAGAAGATTGAAGAGAAGCGCAAGATCCTTTGTTACATCACGCCACAGGCGCCACAGTGCTATGCTGAGTACGTCACCTACACGGGGTCCTACCTTCTAGACGGCAAGCCACTCAGCAAGCTCCACATCCCCGTGGTAAGTGTGTCCCCTGGCATCTGGACGAAGGAACACAACAGGCGTCAGGCACTCTTTGCTGTTACTTGTCGGGGCCAGCACTTGCAAGGTTACCAGGGAGCACGCTCCTTGGTGCCACACGCCCAACCTTGAGTCCGCTCTCGGGGCTGCCTCCTCCCGACGGCTCTGCACAGCACCCCCTCTCCCTCAGAGGCCACCGCAGGCTTGCGCTCCCTTCCAGCTCCACTTGGGCCAGTATGGTTTCCTGCATTCCTGAGTGGTCTGACTTAGTGGGTTGTGTCCTCTGCTCTGCCTTTCTCCTCAGACTTTTAGGGTGACTGTTACTCCACCCAGACTGACCCTGGTCTCCAGCCAGGGGCTCTGGAGTACAAAGCGCCCAAGCCTTCTGTGGGTCTCCATTCCCTCCTGGCCATCAGCTCATCCCCACCAGCAGGCCCTGCTCAGCCCTGTGCTGCAGGGAGCTTCCTTGCCCCTGGCAGAGAGAGAGAGAGCCCTCACGTGGGACTGGACCCCAGGGGTGACAAGGCCTTTTGGCATGCCTTCAGTCCTGTTGCTGCACAGTTTCTTCACAGAACAGGCTGTTTTTGCCCTGTCCCTGGCTGCACATGCTGGCAACAAGGACACTGCTGCAGCATCTGCTCTGCGCCAGCCCTTCCAAGGTGCATTCTGGCCTGTACCTCCCTAAACAGGTAGTGCAGCTCTGAAGCACCGTGCCCACAAGAGGGTGGGCTTTCCCCACCAGCCCCACGGAGAGCCCAAGAGTGTGCCCAGCTTGCGCCCAACAGGCGGCCCATGTTCTTGACCACAGGAGCTGGGCTCAGACCAGTGCACTCAAAAGATTTCTATTCCGGAAGACTTTCTGTACTTCCTGTGGTCCAATCTAAATTAGATAACTTTCATTTCAAAAATGGAGGTAACAGTTGCTGAACCCCTACCACGTAGCTAGCTCTTGGCTAGTATGCTCGTGTCACCCACAGATGAGGTGGTCGGGGCCAGGTGCATCGGGCCCCTCAGCCACTGCAGGGAAGTGCCGCTCCTGGGCAGGCCAGAGGGTGCCGGAGCTGTGCAGCCTCCTCCCGGACTGCAGCGGCACCAGGCCCCATGCTTTCTCTCCCGTAGGTCAGGTGGAAGGCGGGATGCTCCTGCACCAAGCTCCTCGTGCAGAGGCCTCACCGCCCAGGGATGCCACATCTCCTCAGAGAACTTAGTGCTGGGGACACACAGACCACCACTGCCACCAGGGGCTGAATGAGCACATTTTGCAGACAACACATTGCCAAAGCTTTTGCTTTGATCTGATTTTAGTGTCCAAAGTGTAAAGTCCACAGAATTTAGTTTCCAGGGGATTTCCAGTGCCTATGGGTGGCAGGGTCTGTGGGGGATGCTACCTTCCCAGGTTGTGTGCATTGGGGCATTGCATGGTGGGGGCGGAGGCACTGTGTCTCCCTCTGCAGCTTGCTCAGATCCCGTATGCGTCCTTCCCTCCAGTCTTTGCCCTTTAACGCAACATCTGTGGTGGCTCCACTGTGCTCGTCACCTCCTCTGCACACTGACTTACCGAGCTCTGCCATCAGTGGTGCTGCCCCTCCAGCCTCTGTGCTGCTGTTCGGGTGCAGGCTGCCTGAGCTGTGCCTCATTCAGCCCTGCCGTTGACTCCTGGGCCCTTGAGGGCGGAGTGGCAGGCTTGTTACATCGCTCTGCTGCCTCTCTCCTCTGTGGTGTTCCTGCTCGCCTGAGAGGGACTTTATGTAGCTGGAGTCCAGCAGTGCTGCTGTCCAGCCTCTGGGCCTCTGCGGGACATGGCAGGCTGCTGCCCTCCTGGCCCTGCTGGGCTGTCTGCCACAACACTGGCACTCCTGGAGCAGTAGGCAGGCCTCCTCTCCTGGACAGGAGGCCTCAGAGAGGCACTCTGCTCTGTTCCTTGCTGTTGCCTTCACACTGCCGTCTTGGGGCCTGGGGACACGTGTGTCCCAGCAGGCTCCTGGTCTCGGTCGCCCCACAACCCGCTGACTGCTCTCCTTTCGGCCTGCAGATTGCACCCCCGCCCTCCCTGGCGGAGCCCCTGAAGGAGCTCTTCAAGCAGCAGGAAGCTGTTCGGGGAAAGCTGCGCCTGCAGCATAGCATCGAGCGGGTAAGACAAGGCCCAGGAATGAGGGCCCAGTACTGGGTACCCAGGCTTATCCTGTGCCTCTGCCCCCAGGAGAAGCTCATCGTGTCCTGTGAGCAAGAGATTCTGCGCGTCCACTGCCGGGCAGCCCGGACCATTGCCAACCAGGCGGTCCCCTTCAGCGCCTGCACGATGCTGCTGGACTCTGAGGTCTACAACATGCCTTTGGAAAGCCAGGTGGGTGGCTGTGACCCGGGACACACTTGCCCTTCACCCAGGACCTCCCTTGCAAGAAGAGCCAGAGAGGCCTCACTTGCCAGTACAACAGAAGGCAAAGCGGTGCCTGCACACATCTGCATCCCTGCCCGCGCCTGCCCTGGGCTGATCATGGCACGCTGCATCCCTGAGGGGCAGGGGTCTACCCATAACCACAGAAAGGGCAGGAGCCCCGGAGTCGAGGGGAGGACCCTTTGTAACCTGGGGAGCACAGCTGCTCTTCCTCCTCCCCACTTGGGCAGGTGCAACTCTGTTTCTGTTGAAACTTCCTGAGGAGCAGCGGGTGGCCCTAGGCAGCAGCTGGTGGCTCCTGCAGAGCCTGTGGCTACTGGCCTAGGTGGGCTAAGGTATCTCCACTGTGGGAACCAGGATAGGTGTGTGACAGAGTGGAGCTGCACAGGCCAGAACTCTGAGGCTACTACAGTCCATCCAGTGTCCCCCAGCTTGCCCTGCCGCATGTCGGCCTTGTGCCAGCAGCACCTGGCCTCAGGAGTTCTTCCCGGACCTCGAGGCACACCCGTGTCTGTGGCGGTGCAGTGTGGCTCTGGGTCTCTTCTGTGCACTGGGCCTTGGGGTGCGGGCTTGCTCTAAAGATCTCTACCCCGAGGGGCTGGATGGCTGAGGAGATAGCTCTACAACTCCCTTCTCCCATTCTGCACCTAAAAACAGATCTGTACAGCAAAGCGATTGTTAGCAGGTGTTATTTTAAGGCTGAGCTATCGGTAAGTTTTGCTTTTTCCATCCAAAGGAAAGAAAAGCATGAGTTAATAATTTCCTGGGTTGCCTTTGAAGGTCAGAGAAGTGTCTTGGGCTGCAGCCCGTTCGGGAAGGGCCCTGGGGTGGGCCTGGGCACTCCGTGCCCTGAGGCCAAGGGTAGCCCCCTTGGAGCCCCTGGTAGCCACCTTGCAGCTTGAGCATGCCGTCACCCTGGAGCTTCCACATGCCCTGGCCCCACCTCCAGAGCAGGCTGGTTCAGTGAGGACAAGATTGGACAAGGAAGTGGGCATCCGAGGCTGTCAAGGTGGACAGGGCAGCCAGTTGAGTCTCTCATACACCCTTTTCAAAGAACATTGGTTACTCCAGTTTGTGCAGAGGGAAGGAGTTGAAACAGATGCTTGCAGGAGCCTGCAGACCAGGCAACAAGGCTCCTGAGTCTTTGCTCAGCCCTCCCTGTGGGAAGCAGCCTCCCGGGGCCGATGAGGAAGGGGGGGCCATGCCCTCGGCCTGGATGTTACACTGGGTTACAGCCTGGTGCCTATTGTCCCCAAGAAGCCAGCATGGGTGGGCAGGTCCCTTCCTGGCTCGGGCTTCCTCAGAGCTTGGCTTTTTTCCCAGGGGGATGAGAACAAGTCAGTGCGAGATCGCTTCAATGCCCGCCAGTTTATCTCCTGGCTGCAGGACGTGGACGACAAGTACGACCGCATGAAGGTGAGAGCTGTGTCCTTTGAGGACCCACCCTGTCCATCCCTGTTGCCTCTTTGCAATGCCTTCCCTGGTGTGCAGCTTCTGTCGCTGGTTGAACAGGACCTGGGCCCTCCTCAGAGGACAGAGCATACAGCGCTGTTGTTCATGGGCATGCTGCTGGGGTGGCACGGGAGGAGGGGAAGACAGCAAGGAAGCAGCTACTCCGCCTGCGGCTCCTGGGGCTGCGTGCCTGGATGCCTGCAGATCTGAGACCCGGGAAGCACTGACCCTCCAGGTACACGGACACAAGCTGTCTTGCCCCTTACACAGTCGCCGCGCATGCTGTTCTCCCTCAGAGAGGGAAGCTCTCCAGAGTCCTGATCCCACCCAAGCATCACAGCGCCAGCCTAAACAGTTTAGCATGCGTACTGTGCCCATGCTGGTGCGGGCGAGAGAAACACCTCGGGAAGCTCCCCGGGGCCTCGCCAACTGTCCCACGTGAAAGGCCGGGGAGGACGTGCTCTCGCAAGGCCAGCAGGCATTGGGAGTGTGCTAAACAGTGAGCTGGTGCACACAGAAGGCCGTGTACTGCATTTTATTATGTGAAAAGAACATGTAGAAGCTGGTAAGAAAAAGGTGGGCCCAACAACGCAAGGCAAGAGGCGGTCCTGGACAAAGGAAATAGAGCAGCCGGCTCTGTAGGTGGTTACCTATTAGCCGAGCTCGCAGTACCGAAGGTGACACAACTGCATTTTTTCCCATCTCCTTACCTCTCCTCCTTCCCCCTCCTTCCATCTTTTGGTCTCCTCTTTTGCAAAATTTCAGTCTCCTTCTTATTCCCTATCTTTTACTTTGCTTTTTATACTTTGGGTTTCTCATGTGTAAGAAACCATGCAATGTTTAAGCTTATGTGTCTCATTGATTTCATTGAAAATTTTGTCTCTTGGGGGCCTGCCCCTTAGCTCAGTTCTTTAAGTGGCTGCTTCAACAAAGCAATCAGGCTCAGGTTGCTGTGGTTCGATCCCCACAACTCAAGCCAGCCAAACCTGCCCTGATGGCATTCAGAGCAAAAAAAAAAAAAAAGAAAAGAAAATTCCGTCTCAGGGCGCCTTCATTTTCCTACAGATGACTCGAGTTTATCCTTCTTTGTGGCAGACTGGTGCTCCATTGTGTGTAAATACCACACTTGTTTTAATCCATTCATCTGTTGATGGACATACAATAGTCTGCTCCCGAGATTTAGTGATAATGAATTTTTGTGGTAAACATGGTTATGCATAACATGATGTCTGACTCTTTTGGGAAGGTATCCTGATAGCTGGATTGAGTGGAATTTTATTTGTAGTTTTTTGAGACATCTACACACTGATTTCCATAGTGGTTGTGCTAATTTAAGTCCCCTCAGCAGTGTAGCCTCACCAACATGGGATTTATTTATTTATTTATTTATTTATTTATTTATTTATGTGGTACAGTGTCTTGCTAGGCAGCTCGGACCGTAGTGATCCTCCTGTCTCAGCCTCCCCAATGCTGGGATTATAGGTATGCGCCACCATGCCCGGTTTTGGAGGCCAGCTTGGCACGGGCCTGGCACGGCATGCAGTACTGAAGATTGAACCCGGGTCCTTGCGCTTGCCAGGCAAGCACTTAGACCACAGAGCTATCTCCTCGGCCTACCAGCATTTATTATAAAGAAGAAAATCATTCTTAGAGTGTTAAGATGGGAAGTGTCTGCTTAATACAGGTGGTTTATGGCTGTGCCAGTTCTCCTTTCATGTCCTGTACAACACAGCTGCACAGATCCTCCGTAGTAACTGCCCCTTGATGATGGCCATTCTTTCTGGACAAGGTAGCACCACTGTGTTGTTTTAATTTGCATTTCTATAATAGCTGGTGGTACTGAACTTTCTCCTGTGTTTATTGGCCATTTTCCTCTTCTGAAAAGGATCTGTTCATTTCAGTTGCCCGTTTTTATTGAAGTCTTTTATTGGGTGAAGGTATCGAATTGAAATTCCCTATATATTCTAGATATTAGTCCAGTGGAACAGCTGGCTAAATTTTTTTCCCATTCTGTAGATGGTCTCTTTAGTTGGTTGTCCCATTTGTTGATTCTTGGCGCTATCTTGTGCCACTGGAGTTCTTTTCATAGTCTTCCCCACACCTCTATGGCTTCAACAGTTTTACCTATTTTATCTTTTTTTAAAAATTTTTTTTTATTTGTGTGTGTGTGTGTGTGTGTGTGTGTGTGTGTGTGTGTGCATGTGGCCAGCTCAGCCCACCAGGGGGGGGGGCGGGCTGGCATGTGGTGCTGGGGGATTGAACCGCGGTCCCTGTGCTTTGCTAAGTTTGTCTAAGTAGGTGCTTTAGACCACTGAGCCATCTCACCAGCCCCTACCTATTTTATCTTCCAGCAAATAAAAATATTTCTGGTTTAACATTAAAATTTTAATCCATTTTGATTTTGTCTAGTGCATGGTGAAATGAGTCTAGATTTAATCTTCAGCCTGTGGAAGTCTAGCTTGCCCAGCACTGCTATTAAGAGGCCGTCTTTCCTCCACAGTGTCTCTGACGCCTGTCAGAGAGCCGGTGGCTGAACGTGTTTGGAGTGTTTCTGTCTCCTCTGTCCTGCTGCAGTAATCCACATGTCTATTTTTGTGCCATGCTCTTTTATTATTTTAATTTTGTCATATAACTTGAAGCCCAGGATTTCCGTGCTCTTGTTGCCCATCACTGCTTTTTGTTATTCTGGATCTCTTCTAGTTTCGTATGAATTTTAGGATTATTTTCTCTATTTGTGTGTGGAATGTAGTTGGTACTTTGGGATTGCACTGAATCTCTTCTCAATTGTGGAAGCATCACTATTTTGACTGTATTAGTTCTGCCTATCCAAAAATGGGGGCTGTCTCTCCAATTTCTGAGATCTTCTTTAATCTTTTCCAGAGTGAAGTGGGTCCCAGACTTAAGAGCATTTGCATTGCACACTTGCCCAGGTGTACAGTGTCAGACACATTGTTGGCTTACAAACAAGTGCAGCTTAGAAAGTTCTCCCAGAACGGAACTTGTTCGTAAGTCACTTCTGTGTCCCTTTTATTCCTTTCTCTTGCCTGATGCCTTGGCTAATGTTTCAAGCAACAGTAGTGCGGTTCTGGACATCCTTGTGTTGTTCTTAATCTTAGAGGGAAAGCATTCATTGTTTCCCCATATTGGCAGGAGGTTTTTCATAGCTTCTATCAGATTTTTCTTCACAGTGTCACAAGATTTTTCTGTATTGTAGGGACTCATTGGTCTCTCAGTGTACCCTGGGCAGAAATGGCAGCAGGAATGAGGAAAATGTGACAGACAAGAGACAGGAGCTAGATCAGGTGGAAATTTCTCTACCTGATGGACAAAGGACCCAAACAACAGTAGGGGCGTCTTACAAAGTTAGTATCAGGAAACACAAGCTTGCCTAGGGACTGATGGCTGGAAGTGTCCAGACAGGACGTGTTCCTCAAGCCTGAGACCTCGGGCTGGGCTGCTTAGGCACTGGGGCCTTGTCCTGCCCTCCCACATGGGGCTGGTTTCCAGCCTCAGCCGCTCCCAGCACTGCATCTGTTGAGGAGATCGTTTGGTCCTGGTCCTCCTTTCCGCTTGTGGGTGGTGATCCCGGGCCATGGTGTCCCTGGGATGAAGCCTCCTTGGTCATGCTGTATGATTTTCTTGATGGCTTGCTGCATTCTGTGTGCCATATCTTGTTGAGGGTTTTTGGTGTCTGTGCTCATGTTCAGTGTGACATTTACCTTCAAATCCAGCTGTTGTTACCACGTCCCATTTGAAAGGCTGCTGCTGGCAGGGTGGCCAGTGGTGGCCTGTGTAATAGGAGTGTCAGCAAGTAGAACCTTGGTCAGCAAACTGACTTTGCCATCCAGCCCAGCAGTTTCATTTTAGTAACTGAAAACAAGGATGGGTACGCAGATGTTACTGGAGCCCAGAGTCTGCCCTTCGTGAGCTCAGAGGCTCGGCCCAGGCGCCAGGCTGAGCCTCAGTGCTCGGCATGGCTGCTCCCTGGCCCCGTGCGTCTCTGCACTGGTGCCCAGAATGTCCCCTGTGTGCATACCAACATGGTGGCACTTCTCCATGGAATACAGAGTGGCACCACAGACCATGTAGAGTCGCAGCAGCGAGAGCACAGTATTGTCCGATTGTAGCCAGACACCAGCACAGCACTACAGAGTATGAGGGCCTAGGCCCCTGCTCAGCCGGGCGGCAGGTGGGCCCTGGGCCTGGCCATCCCCTGCCATCTAGTCCATCAGCAGCCAGCTGTGGGCTCCGGAGGGCCTGGCCACATCAGGGTGGGTGGGTGGTGCGCGCCAAGCCCCTAGAGGGCCGGCAGGGTGGGCTGGTCCTTGGGCTTACCCCTCACCTCCATGTGTCCTGCAGACGTGTCTCCTGATGCGGCAGCAGCACGAGGCTGCGGCCCTCAATGCTGTGCAGCGGATGGAGTGGCAGCTGAAGGCACAGGAGCTTGACCCTGCGGGGCACAAGACCCTGTGCGTGAACGAGGTACCCTCCTTCTATGTGCCCATGGTTGACGTCAACGACGATTTTGTGCTGCTGCCAGCGTGACACCCACAGGAAGGCCGTAGGACAGGCGAGGGCCACTCAGTCGCCAGTGCTGCCCATGAATCCCTGCGGTGAAGGAAGGAGGACCGCACCGCCAGGTGGGAGGAGCGAGAGACTGCACCTGGCCCGCGCCTCCCCTTCCAGACTGGCCGGATGCTGGGGGCGCAGAGCCCGTCCCTTCACCAGCTGCTGTGGGAGCCCCAGGCCGGCTACGGAGCCGCCGGCAGGAGGAGGAGATCGCAGTGTGAGGGGACAGCAGCTCCGCCTTGGAGAACAGCACCAGGAGGGGCCACAGGACAGAGGCTTCCAGCCCCTCGTCATTCTGATCCTCTGTAGGATGCGAGCCAAGGCATCGCCCTCAGCAGTGATCTCCAGGTCAGAGGCAGGACAGCGCCATCTCGGCCCCATCCTCAGGGGCCCGGCTGCCCCTGCCTGGCCGCAGAGACGCAGCCAGGACTCGCTGACAGTGTTTTTAATGGAGTCAAATCCACGTGGTTTGTATATTTTTTCCTTTAATCTTGGGCATTTTGTTTCTCTTTCTGAGAACGTAACTTGAAACACTACAGAGCCAATAATCCTATACAGAGTGTATCCGGGACGCTGTACAGTTTTATATACCTTCACAATGTACTTTGCTGCCTTCTAGATAATTTATTTTGCAACACATTACTGCACAGTTGTAAATAACTTATGTACTGTAACATCACTTTCAGTTATGTGTAAAGAAATAAATAAATTAATTAAAATGCTCTTTGTATATAGATGCACCTTTCAGTGGGCAGCACCTCCCTCTCAGGTGGCACCAATGGGTTTAAGCTTTTCTTCCAACTTAGTTTTTTTTTTTTTTTTGTATTTTAAGGAAGAGTCTGCAGGGTGTTCAGGGTCGCACTACTCAATTGGACTCGTACTGATCTGCCTGTTTACAGCCTCCCAAGAGCTGGGCTTACAGGAGCACGCCACCAGGCCCAGTTTCACTTGCCATCTCAGCGTGCCCCGGGAGCAGGGCCGGCAGGGCAGGGCAGGCCCAGGGATTGAGCCCCCGTCCCCTGTGCCTGCTTGCAGGAACTTTAGTTTTCCTTCCAGCTGCAAGCCAGGACCACCCTCCATGTGCCCGCTGCGTTAGCGCTTCCTTGGACACGAGGACAGCAAGGCCCCAGCTTGGTGATGTGCTGTGACTCCCGGGGGCCAAGCTGCACACCCCCTCCAGGCCCATGCCCACCATCAGAGTACAGGACCCCAGCCAGGAGGGTCTCCAGGCCGGGAGGAGCTGTGTGTGCGGTGTGCAGGCTGGCACTGGCCTGCTGCTCCTCTCACCCGTCCTTGGGGAACAGGGCTTCAGAGCCACCCTCCAAGAGCAGATCTGAGCTCAGCTGGGCTCGGCCGCCCTGCTGGGCCTCGCATCACAGCCCTGTGTGCCAGATGCCACTTTTAAGCCCTGTAGCTTTTAAAATTGCCTGAGTTTTGCGACACGTGAGTTACTGGCCCCAGTCACTTTGGGCCACGATGGCAAAGGTTGCAGCCCTCTAATCTGCGTGGCTTGCACCAGCCCTGCACTAGTCTGCTCCAGGAGGCACGTGACAGTACCCCGGGCTCCCAGCACCCCGGACACGGCCTCACCAGGAACTCCAGGCTGTCGAGGCTCAGCCCCTCATCGGCATCACAGCCACCATGAGGCGCGGAGGCCAGGGGCAGGCAGAAGGGCGAGTCCTGGCCTGGGGGGAGTGTCCAGTGGGCCTAGGCCCGGCAGGGACAAGGAAGGGGCAGAGGATCTCCCGGCTGTTGGAGAGAACCTGAAGCAGGCAGGGATACTTCAAGAAAAGCTGGGTGCTGCAGCAGGGATGGCAAAGACTTGGGGGATCCAGGCCCGGGGCTACGGTCCAGGCTGTGACCTCCCAGCCAGAGGACTCTGCATGGAGACCAGATTTGTGCCAGCTGGGACACACTTGAGGCACCACCTGGCACCAGAGGAACCATGCTCTTCCAGGCACAGGGACAGCTGGGGGCTGGAGAGCCTCAAGCAAGGGCCGGAGACAACAGGGTTGAGGGCCTGCAAGCGTGATGCACCCCAGCCTCCCCAGCCTCTGCCGCCTCCCCCTCCGCCCCCCAGTGAGGCAGAACAGCACCTGTCTGAACCACTGATCCTGCGAGGAGGATGTGGAGCCCAGCTGCTCCCATGGCTGGCAGCGCCTGCTGCTCGTGCACAGGGGGCGAGGGCCTCGGCTCTGCGGAGCTCACTGCTCCACCATCAGGAAGGGAGTGTACGTCAGGCTCCTGCGTGCTACGTCTGTCACAGCCTTGTTTTTATTGTTTAAAAGAATGAGAGACATTTTCCATGTTTTCAGAAAGATGATGTTCACACCTCAATGCAGTCACCAAGTTAGAATGACAGCCAGCGAGTCCCCAAAACAAGAGAAACAGGATATACGTGACAAATTCAAGGTGGCCCTAGTTGAAACAAAAGGATTCTGCCACAGATAAAATCTTCTGAGGAGCTACTGTGGGTTGCATTAGTTTAATAGGAAATGGGGGCACAGCTGAGTGGGTAGTTCCAGAAACCCCCCATCCATCCAGGTCATGGAGGGGGTTGCCTTGCCTCAGAGTACAAGATGACCACAAAGCAGGGGCCCACAGCAGGGGCTGCGGCTGCACCTCCACCTTGGCACAGTAGCCCCCGTTGGGCCATGCAGCTCTGAGAAAGTGCTTTTCAGTGGCACAGGCTGGGGACAGCCAGCAGTGAGGGCTGATGTCACAGGTTCCTGCACGAGGCACCAGGCAGGAAGCTTGGGGCAAGGCTCCACTAAGGAACGCAGCCCCTTGGGGACAGAGGAGGCCATGCGCCGAGAGGTAAGGTGCTCCAGGCTTATGCCTCGGCCCCTGAGGTGGTGGTGCAGAGGGACCTGTCCCAGGAGCAAAGCCATGGCCACAGAGTGGGGCGCCAAGTGAGCCATGTAGCCTAAGCTCAGTGCTAGGCCAGCTGCTGGCTGCGGGGGAGGGCAAGCTCCACTGGTCAGCTCAACAGAGTTCTGCCTGCGATGGCAGGTAACCCAGCCTGCTGGCCCCTGGTACGGTGCTCCTGTGTGTAGCTCTAAACTAGAATCCAGCAAGCAGAACTGTGATGACCTCCAGCCAGGAAACGCCCCAGCACTGTGGAGGCAACACGGATGTGCAGCTCACCAGAAACTGGCTATTAACATACCTCTCTGAAGAATTAAGTGACAAGCTGGGCATGGTACAGCATGCCTCCTACCCCAGCTAGTCGGGTGGCTACGGCAGGAGGATCCAGCCTGGGCAACTTAGCAGGAGTCTGTCTGAGGATGTAAAAACGAACAGTCCAGGCGTGGTGGGCACAACTGTGGTCCCGGCACTGGGGAGGGTGAGGCAGGAGGGTCTTTCTGAGTTCAAGGCCAACCTGGGCTACATAGTTCAAATCAGCCTGAACTGTACAGCACCAGCAAGACTTCTGTCATGCTCAGGGGTTTCTGCAAGGGGAACAGTACCATACAAGACACATTTTAAATTTTATAAGGAATCACCCACAAATCATACAAGAAGTGTAGGAAAACTATCCACACACTAAACACTGGAGAATCCAGCTGAGGGCCTGGATCCTGACATCCTGCATGAACACCTAGAGCTCATAGCAATGCCTCCCACAGGTCCAACTGGAGGCCTCGAGCCCAAGACAAAGTCTCACGCAGGTCCACTTCGCGGATCTGTGCTGGGAAGGCCCAGATGTCAGGGGTGGAGGCTAGGAAGGCTGTGCCAGCGGGATGGAGGATCTGAGCCAGCAGGCTGAGGGGTCTGCACTGGAGCCGGGAGGCAGCCACGCTCAAGGCAAGCACCAGAGCTCCCCAAAGGTGCTGTAGCCGTCCTCAGCGGCAGTGAGGTCCCGAGCTCCTCCAGCAATGAGGAGAGCCGAGTTCCCACCAGGAAAGCCAGCACGACAGGCTTCCCCGTGAGGCTGAGCCGTGCCCCAGCCTCCACTCCAGAGCCAGGAAGCAATGCTCAAGGTGAGGACCAGAGGAACCCCAAAGTGAACCGCAGCCATCCTCAACCACCATCTCCAAAACAGCAAGAATGACACAGCACCAACGGTTGTAGTTCACATGTGGAATATGAGAGGCCAGGGGTAAGTGCCCAGGTTACGACACAGCACGAAAATGGTGTCTCACCACGTGGAGACTAACAAGAAGTGATGCTAAAGAACCGAATGAAAATTCTGTTGTGTGAAGCAGTTGCACTAGAATTGGTGGAAGAATCGGCAACTCATTTCTAATCATCAGATCTGAAGCCAGAGGGCAGAGCAGGAGAAGGGGCAGGGCCCTGCGGTGCTGGTGGGGCCGGGGAGGGTGGGGCAGATGGGATCTGAAGAGGTCATGGTCAAGAGTTGCCCAAAAAGTATTACTGAGCAAGGTGGCATGTGCCTGTAATCCTAGTGCTGGGGTGGCTGAAAACAGGAGGATTACTACAAGTCCGAGCTACACAGTGAGATCCTGTGCCAAAGTGGGCTGGGGATATAGCTCAGCAGCATAAGTGCCTGCCTGGCAAGTGTAAGGTCCTGAGTTCAATCCCGCTCCCCCCCAAACCCCCCCCCAAAAAAAAATTCATGAGAAGCATTAAGCTCTACAAATGTAACCAGGATGAGCTCAGAGCCACACCGGGATGCACCTCAGTCAAGCGTTGACGGGAAGGATCTCGGCAGAGGCAGGAGCCATGCTGTCTCCCAGGCACGCCGCGCCGCCCTGGCACAGGCCCAAAGAACAGCAGTATGAGGCCATGCTGGGCAGGTCGCGCTGGTGGGTGCAAGATGAAACATGAGGGTTTTGTTTTAAACTCAGCTGATCTGCTTGGTTTTCAACATGTATAGATGTTACCTGGGGCCTGGAAGGAGCAGAGCACCCTCAGAGATGGCCATGCACCACACCAGACTACTCAGTAGCATGTGCAGGAGAACCTGCCTTTGTCTCTCCCGTCGCTGGGCAGAAGCCCCAGCACCTCAAACTTGCAAGGAGGAGGGTCCTGGGCTCAGCTCCAGACCCGTATCAGTAGCTCCCAGGCAGCACCCCTGCTCATCCAATGCAGCCAGGGACAGAGGCCAGGTACAGCAGTGTACCCCAGCTCACCCCACCCAACTTCTGAGTGCATCAGTGAGCAGCCCAGAGTGTCATCCATGAGCCAGTCACTTTCCACACAAGTGAAATTTTGGGAACTATTTTAGGTCTAAGTCATAACTGAATCTCAACAGCACAAAAAATACTGTTCAAAATAGAGTAAAAGAAATGAAAATTACACCAAAGGCAGCAGAAATGGGAGAATTGTGAAAAAGACGTACACCATTAAAGATAAGATGGCAGAAACCCTTAAGTGTTAGCTACCTTAACTGTAAATGGATTAAACTCTCTCCAGTTAAAAGGCAGAGGTTTACGGAATAGATTAAAAAGGAACCAGAGGACTAGGGGGTTAGCTCAGTAGAATAAGCACTTGCCTGGCAAGCGCAAGGTCCTGAGTTCAATCCCTGGTACCAGGAAAAAAAAAAAAGGAACCAGAGCTGGGGAGATAGCTCAGCAGTCTAAGCAGCTGCATAGCAAGCACAAGGACCCTGGTTTGATCCCCAGTATAGTAGTGTGCCAGCCTTGGAACCCCAGTTGTGCCATGCTAGCCACCAAAAGTGGGCGTAGTGGCACACACCTGTAATCCCAATGCTGGGGAGGCAGAGACAGGAAGATCACTATGAGTCTGACCCTGTACCAAATAAATAAATAAATGATTTAAAAAATTTTAAAAGGAATCAATTTCCTTATTTTCCATATTAGGTCAAACAAGTAGAAAATCAGCAAGGAGATGGGGCAACACTAGGCCTCAGATGTAGGAATACCCCACACAACAACGGCAAAACACCTGTTCTTAGTTAAGGAGCTCCCTGAATCCTGGTGTGTGTGGAAACCGGCAGCAGAGCTTGGTTCAAGCGTGTGGTGCCACTTTTACCGGTATGCAGAAGGTGAGCGTTATGGGGTCAGAACGGCCTCGACGCAGGTTGCAGAAGCCTTGGGCCCTGCTAGGGGGCCCCTAGGGCTGTGTGTGAAGAGGGAAGCTGGCAGTGCATGGGAGCCCCAGGACGCGCGGGAGCAGGGGACGTGGGTCGCCGGAGGAACGCTGCAGGCAGGGCGCGTGGCTGTGCTGCAGGCCCAGGGCCGTGCTCGGCAGTGTCGCAGGGGCTTTCGGAGCTCATGTCCTGCCACAGCTTGCCCCAGGTGCTGGGCATGGAGCTACAGGGTTTCATGTTTGCCCTGCTGAATTTCAGACTGATTCCTTTCTCCTTAGCTCTCCCTGTGCCACTGTGTTGGCAGGATTCAGTTTTATCTTTGTTTTGTAAAGGGGCTCCCAGCCAAGAGTTTGCCTTGAGTCTCAGCAGAGACTCTGGACATGGACTTTGCAGCAGCTCCAGAACTGTTAGAGCCAGCAACTTTTGTAGTGGACTGAATGCATTGTACATAAGGAGATGCACACTGGAGGCCAGGCGCAAGATGCTGTGCGTTAGGTCCAGAGCGTTCTCTAACGTTCTTGGGAGTGTGGAAGAGGACTGGATCATGGGGCTGGCCTGCTGCCTGGCGTCCAGTGGAATGGAGGGCGTGGGGAATGGTGTAGAATGGCATAGTTTCATCCCTCGCTCCTCTGCTTCGCTGTACCTCCTGGTTGCTGTGGTGGGAGCAGGCCCCACCCCAGCCCCTCTGCCTGGCCCATCTGCCTTAGACTAGACTGTGAGCCAAAGAAGCCTCTCCACCTTTAGGCTGTGGCGGCCAGGTCCCCGTTCCAGTGAGCGACACCCATTCTTTACCAGGGCACACAGACCATTCCAGAGGACTACCTGAGCTGCAACTCAGCCTCAGTAAGTGCAAAAGGACAGAAAGGACACCGAGATGTTCCCCAAGCATGTGCTGAGTAACCAGTGAGTTAGAAAAATCAGAGGGGCTCTACAGTGCTTCGCTGTGCCCATCACACGTCGACACCCGCAGTGGACAGGGCTGCTGGGTCCTGCAGTCCTCCCCAGAGTGGGCCAGGCTCCCCATGCCTGAGGTCACCAGTACACACAGCCTGAGGACAGTCCCGGGTGGCTCCCGGCCGGCTGGCCACAGCTCCGACATCCTGACCTGGCCGACTTTCTGAGGGAGCTCAGCGTCCAAGCCAGTGCTGGGCCCACGGTCCAGGACACCACAGACGTGTTCATGATACAGAAGGCCTGAGGGTCCAGGTCCACTGGGCTCCCCAGGGTGACCTGCACCAGCAGCTCACACAAATCTCTGAGAAGCAATTGCTGCCTTTCCTTAAACGGATATTAAAAGGGAGCATCTTATAAAGGCGATAGAAGACACAGCCCCAAATGAAATGAGAAATGAAACACGCAAAATAAGCTTCCAACAGATTTGAGGACAGCTGAGACCAGCTAAGATCCTTCCATCTGGGTGACAAGAGAGAGAAAGGTGTGGCCAGGCCAGGCGCAGCTGCGGGGGACAGCTCTCGGCGTCCCTAACACTAGGTCTCACCAGAGCGCTGGGCCAGCCCAGGCCATCGACCGCTAGCATGGAGCCCTTGTGGGGCTTCTCTGCACCTCCCCAGAGGGCGACACTTGGCCTCAGCCCGAGGATCACAAATCTGATTTACGTAGTGAGACCCTGTACTAAGTGCATTAAGAAGAAGGAGAAGGACCAGGACAAAGAAGAGGAGGAAGAGCAGGAGGAGGAAGAGAAGGAGAAGAAAGAAGAAGAAAGAAGAAGAAAGCAGAAGAAGCAGAAGCAGAAGAAGAAATGATGATGATGACGATGATGGAGGGGCCAGTGAGGTAGCTCAGCAGTCTAAAGCACCTGCTTATGCGAGCTTAGGCAGGTGCAGGGGACCGCGGTTTGATCCCTGGTACCACATGCTGCAGCAGCCCACCCTCAGGGTGGGCTGAGCTGGCAAAGAAAAAAAAGGAAATGATGGCGACTCAGGTGATTGGTTTCACGACCCCCAAATACTCATATAAAAAGAATTATAATCATGTAGTATAATTCAACATAATAAAGAAAATACAAAATAAAAAGAAAAATAAATGACCCTGCACTCACCACTGAAAACCTCAGTGGCTGGCTGGTGTGACAGCAGAAAGGAAGGTCACTGTGTAGGGTGACTTTCTCACTAAGGAATCACTGCTGTCTCTCGGCTCAGTGCAGTCTCTTTCCATGCAACTTTGACAAGGAGACTATGCAATGGCTTGCTTTTGCCTCCTGAGGATTTTGCACGAATGTGACACTGTATCATCATTAAAGAGATTCACTGGGTGCTGTTTTTCTACAAAACATTGCTAATCTCATTTTGTAACAGAAACTGCCAGGATACTGCAGTTTCTTAGTTGCCCATGGGTTGCTTCCGTCTCTTAGAAACAGCTGGTCACTGTGCTGCACACTGTATAAACCAATCCCCATTTGGCAAGCCATTCGGCCTCTGTACTTCTGCTTGCTTGTCCCATAAAAGCCCTAGAGCAGCAGAGATTGGGCCTGATATTCTGGAAATGATCCCAATCGGTGGGTGTGGATGTAAAATAAATCAGCCTCCAAATACTGGGTGTCATCTTGGGTGTTTCTGCTTGCCATTGCACCTGGTGTGCTGGCTGGGAGGACTGGCCCTGCTGGCCTTTTGATCACTGGTTGTGGCCTTCATGGATGGAGCAAGGATCTCTTCAGGTCCAAATGGGAAGGTGTGCCCTCAAGATCTTTTGAGTCCCCCTGGAGGTTGGAGGAGGATTCCTGAGTCCCCGCTTGGGCAGTTCACATCGGACCCCAAAGGGGGTAGGATGCAATTTATCTTCCAGTCCTGCTCAGTTGGAGCAGAAGAGCTTAATCAACCCTTGTTAGTTAAAGGAGGTTGGACTCTGAGCACCTGCTGGAGTGTGTGAGTGAGTAGCCTGGACAGTGGGAGCCATAGGCTGTTCCGTCTGTGCGCCAAGGCCGGGGACACTGGTCTCCGTGGCTGACGGGGCCTCATCTGCAGTTCCGTGGCCATCAACATGTGGCCTAGTGGAGCTTGCACCTTCCTCCCCTAGGTTGCGCCTAAGTCCCCACAAGGGGTGCAGCCAGGTGGGCATATGAGTGGTTTCTCTCTAAGAGGCACGCCTTTGTCTGTTGCATCATCATTCAAGGGTACACAGACATAGGAGATAGAATGGGAACTAACTGGTTAAAACCCACAGTCCCAGGGCCAGGGAGGTGGCTCAGTAGAATAAGCGCTTCCCTGGCAAGCGCAAGGGCCTGAGTTCAATCCCCGGTTCCGCCAAAAAAAACAAAAAAAACAAAAACAAAAAAACCCCACAGACACAGACAGACAGAGACAGAGAGACAAGGAAAAAAAAAAAAAAAAGAGAGAAAAAAGAGGCCCACTCCTCCTGAGAACTGCCAGGTCTGGCGTCGGCCGCCGCAGCTGCTGCCAACATCCGCAGCTGCAGGCCCCGCCCCTACTCACCACTGCCAGCCCACTGACCTGGTCCTGCTGGCCCCCGCCTGCACCCGCCTGCACCCGGCCTCACTGCGGAGCCTTCTGCTCACACACCTCATGCCCCCCGAGATGACTGTCAGCAATTCCTTCTGAGTTCCACATTTTTAGATTTTTATTTATTTTATTTTTTAAAAAATAATTGATTTAGGTACAGGGTCTCACAGTGATCCACCTGTCTCAGCCTCCCCAGCACTGGGACTACAGACATGTGCCACCACACCCGGTTTTGGGGCTGACACAGCATGCGGTACCAGGGATCAAACCCAGGTCCTTGTGCTTGCCAGGTGGGCACTTAGACCACTGAGCTATCTAGAGTTTCACATTTTAACTGAGGAAAATTGCACGTCAGCCCTGACAAATGGGTTAGGCCCTGTTGGGACAGACGGAGCTCTATCAAATTGTGCTCCTGAGAGACGATGGTCACTGCAAAAGTTGGGGGCACCTGTGACTTTCTTGGCAGACAATGGGACAGAACTCTCTGCCTTGCAGTGTACCCTATGAGAAAAAAAGAGGCCCACTCTTGCCTCTTGCCCCTTCTGCCAGGCACAAATGTACAGCCTGAGAGGCCACGCCCTCTGCACCAAGCAGTCAGCCACCCTCTTGTTTAACCTAGCACTTTCAACTTTTACTTTCTCTGAGAAAAATCATGCCTACATCAGCCCGATACAGATAACCACAAGCCTGAAACCCTAAAAACTCTCCTCCCAGAGGTAAGAGCTAAAGACTCGCTTTCGGGCTTGGCCATCAACCATGCAGCCTCACCCTGACCCACGCTGCTGTCAGACGTCATGGGAAACCGAACAGGCATCCAGCCACACATCGGCCCGACAGACTGTCAGTCACCTTGGGCGAGACCTCCGTGCTGTCAACAACATGACCATCACCTTGTACTCTGTGGTGGATTCCACAAGCCCCCAACAGGGAAGTCCTGAGATACGAGGCTTGCTCACTTGGGTTCGGTTGCCATAAGGGCTTAAAGACTCTCCCCTCTTGGCTCCACACCTGTGTCCTGCACAAGAAAGCCATCCGAGTCAGCAATACAAACCCACGAGGCATCTGAGAGGCTCTCAGATTCAGCCCAAGCCAGACACACTATCCTGTTCTGCCTGAGGACCCCGAGCAGAACTGCCTCCTTACGCTCATCAGCCCCAAGCTGCCAAGCCAGCCTTGCTGCCACCGCCACTGGCAGTTCTGTCGCCTGCACCATGGCTCCTGCTCCACTGTCTGCAACTCCTTCTGCCTCTGACTGATACTAAGGAGCACTGTGGCATTTTAGATGGGGCCCACCCAAGCCGGGTTAAAGTCAGACGTCCCCACCGCTGAGGCTGACCTTGACCCCCGATGATCACAGTCCTCCCCCAAGCACATCCAATCTGGGGCAGTCATGGGACACATGCCACAAAGCCTTCAGTCAGGACCACACTGCACTCTTGGCAGACCCAAAAGAGGGAGGCAAGAAGCCAACAACACGTCTGCAGTTACTGAAGTTATTCATCAGAGCCCCCACTGACAAGAAACTGCCAAAGCAGATCTGTGGGATTGATGGACATTTTATCAAAATGAATTCCTGCCCAGGCTCGAGAGCCCTATTCCTCCCCTGGGATGTGACCAGCCGCCCTCCACTGTCTCAGAATTAGTATTTACTCTGAATGTACCCAGGAGGAAGAATGGCGCCTACACTGGCCTGACATGCCTGATAATCGCAGCTCTGAAATGTTGAGAGACGAGCGTCCAGAAGGGACAAAGGACCCACCCAGGGCTCGCTATCAGCCATGCCCTTTTGGAGATGGAGCTCTGTGCCAAGACGCCCCCCACTGGCATCAAACAGTGCACCTCTCCTGCCCGAAAAGCCGGTTCAAGACCTGCAAGCTGCCAATGCCACCACAACTGTCCTCTGTATGCGTTGCCAGTCTTCTGCACCCACAGCCGCCTGCTCGTGCACCAGCCTGGACCCAAGAATTCCAGTTGGCTCCTGCCAGCCAGCCCCTCTTCACAACTGACCTGGACTCGGAAAACGTGTTCACCCTCTTGGGAGAAGACCCTTCGTACCCCAGCCCTTGCCTCCCTGGGCTGGGCGTGTCCCAGGAGAGGACTAGGGTGCTTTTCTGTTTGCTTGCTTGCTTTCTGCCTTGAACTCTATGGTCAGCTGACTCAAGAAAATAGAACAATCAATCAAATACTTGACCAAGATTTGATGAGCGTCCAAGACCCATTAGACACTTCTAGACCAGATTAATTCCCTCACTCCCTTGTTGGAGTAATGCTACCAAACAGGCCTAAGTCATCTCTTCCTAAAAAGCAACAGGGGAAAACTCTATAATAAGGCCATCTTGGGGACCCTGCCTAGAGCTCATCCTAGGATGACAGCCCCAACGCTTCTAGTTGGGCCTTGTCTCAGAAGATCACATTAACATGCGCCCAGCCAGTATACTTCAGTTTCTTAGTTGCCCAGGTAACAGTTCCTGTTCCAATTCCTGTTACTCCTGGTCTCCTAGGAATGGCTGGCCACTGTGACGCACACTGTATAAAGCAATTCCCACTTGAGAAGCTACTCTGCTTCTGCACTTCCTGCTTGCTTATCCCATAAGAGCCCTAGCCCAGCAGAGACTAGGGCCTGATATTCTGGAAATGAACCTGATCAGTACTTGTTGACATAAAATAAATCTGCCTCCAAATCCTGGGTGCATTGCAGTGTTTCGGCCTGCCGGTGCGATTTGCAGTGAGGGATTCTCCCATCTTTTTCTCTTCTGCCTCTGCAGAAGAGATGAGATCTCCTCCAGAGCTCTTGCTGCCTGGAGATGACCACTCACAGTCCCAGAGCAAAAAGAGCGAGGAGGTGAGGGGGAGGGCAAAAGGGAGGGAACCACTGGCGCTGTTGCGGCCATGGGCACTTGGCGCTGCGCACTGCGCATCGTGAGACATCACTGCATCTGTCAAGTTGAATTTTATATGCAATGTCTGCTTGCCTTGCAAGGCACTCACAGAACCAGCTACATTCCAAGGTTTACTGTGCTTTCAAAACTGATACGCAGATTTAAAGCAATCTCAATCAAAATGCCAAAAGCATTCCTCACAGAACTAGAGAAAACAATCCTGAAATTCATGAGACCAGAAGAGCAAAATAACCATGGGCAACAAGAACAAATTAGGAGACACCACCGTCTTGGAGTTCCAGTCATGTTACAAAGCTACAGTGACACAACATAGCATGGTAACACATACAGCTAGCGGACCACCAGGCCTGTGCCACTACACCACATGGAGGATACCCCTTCTAGCGATCGGTGCTGGGCAAACTGAATGTCCATGAGCGTGTGTCTGGTGTGTCCCCAGGTATGCACTAAGCTAAAATCAAAATGGATCAAAGATCTGGATGTTAAAACAGAGACATTTATAAGGTTTTTTTTGTTTGTTTTTTGCGGAACCAGGAATTGAACTCAGGCCCTTGCGCTTGCCATGGAAGCACTTATACCACTGAGTCATCTCCCCAGCTTTTTATAAGTTCTTCTTTTTTTTTTTTAAACAGAAACATTTAATCTAATGGAAGAAAAAAAAAGTAAAAACTCTTAAAGACATAGGCCTATGCAAAGACCATTTGAACAGAACCAGAATTGCAAAAGAAACAGCATCAAGAAACAACCAAGATGCCCGTCACATGAGGAACGGTTGAAAAAGATATGGTATTTTTATACAATGGAGTATTACTCAGCTATAAAGAATGACAAAATTGAAGCATTTATATTTAAGTGGATGCCACTTGAAGATATACTCATATGCGAAATAAACCAGACCCACATGTGTGAAAAAAAAAAAAAAGAATTAACCAATAGGGGCCAGGGAGATAGACAGCTCAATAGAATCAGTGCTTCCCTGGCAAGCAGAAGGGCCTGAGTTCAAGCCCCAGTTCCACACACACAAAAAAAAAATGAAATAAAAAATGAGAGAGAGAGAATCAACCAATAAGGCTGAGGAGATAGCTACATGGTTTAAGCTTTTGCCTGGCAAGTGCAAGGACCCAAGTTTGATCCCCTGTACCACATG
>NW_004524791.1:2759444-2779032 GCF_000260255.1 Octodon degus
TTAATGAATAGAGGGATTTGTTCTAATTGTGTTTGTAAATAGGATATCAAGTCCGCATCTTGCACAGCAATTAACCACTAGGAAGAATGTATGCAATGTGTTAATTATTGAAACTCTCCTACCAATTTGGTTTGAAAGTATCTCATTGCTATTTGTTTCTCAATAAAATTATGGGGGAAAATAAAAAAGACAAGCACCTACCTAGGTGTTCGTCGGACAGAGGGCTAGCATCTGGAATATACGAAGAGCTCCACCACGGACCCACTGGCCTCTGATACGAACGTGCAGCAAGCCCAGACCTTGGATCCTTCAGCTTCCTCTGCACACTTCTTTATCCGACTCTGCGGCTGACTGTCATAAGCCAAATTTGCAATTTCTTACACATTGGTACATCTTGTGCTCTATCTGTCTCTCTGGTAAACCCTGACTGGTACACACACCCGTTACAGTCACTCCCAAGTCTCACCTATGAGCACATGAAGCTCTCGGGAGGACTAGACATAAGCCCTACCATTTTGTCCCTGACCCCAAGATTCATGTGCAGCCCTTTCTGCAACATGCTTGTAGTCTCTTTTTTGTTGCTGTTTTTTGAGACAGGGTCTCGCTATGTAGTTCAGGCTGGCCTTGAACTTGTGGTAATAGTCCTGCCTCTGCCTCCTGAGTGCTGTAATTCTAGGTGAGCACCACCATACCCAGCTAGTCTTTATGAATTTAGGACAGGGTGTACAGGGTCTCACTACATAGATCGGACTCGTAGCGATTCTCCTGTTTTCAGCCTCACAAGTGCTGGGATTACAGGCGCTCACCACCACACCCAGTCTCAATTGCCATCTCAGCATGCCCAGGGCAGGGCTGGCACAGCAGGCCCGGGGATTGAACCCCTGGCTCCTGTGTCTGCCTAAGCAGGGGCTTTAATCTGCTGAGCTATCTGGCCAGTGCTTAGTCTGTCTTTAATAACTGCCAAAGTCCTACAGCTTCAGCTTTGCTGAAAAGTCCAAGTCCAAATTGTCTGAGATTTAAGCCAAACTTTTAGCTGCATGCCTCTGTAAAAATAAAAAGAAAGTAAGGACAGGTTTGTGTAGCTCACAGTTTGTAGAACTGTTAGTCTGTAATCAGCTGGCTCCCAAGAGCTGCGTGGCATACGCCAACAGTTCAAGGTAGCAGAAGACAGCAAAAGCAGCAAAAGCAAAACCAGAGGGAGAGCAAGCCTCTCCTCCGCATGCCTCCTCCTCCACCACCATTACCTGGACCAGGAATCAAACGCAGGCCCTTCGCTTTGGGCAGGAGCTGTGCAGCTGAGCTCCTCGCTCACACTCTAAGCAGGCTATCTGGCCTCCAGTGGGGCACGCTCACACCAGCTCCGCGCCCTCCTCTCGCACAGGCTCAGGATGTTTACAGAGTGAGGACCCCGGCCCTGCTGAGTCACTGAGCCTGAGCTTCTCTAGTTAACACAATGAAGAACATCCTGGATGTGAGGGCATGTCTGCTGCACCCCAGGGTGCTGAACTGCTGAGTCAGTCAAGCTTCCGAGCTTCTCGAGCTGACATGCTGTATTGACCATTTACTTTCCCACATATAAACACACAAGATAGACATTCTCATTATAGAAGGTGTAAACAGGAGACCAGAAAGAAATGGGACCAACACAAGACCAAAGTCCAGTAGGGAAAACACTGTCTGTCTTGTAGTCCTATGTCTAGCACCCAGCGTGATCTGCGGCAAGCTGTGGCCTCCAAAGGGCTTCACTCCTGCAGTGCGGCGGATGGTTGCAGCCCTCATGGCCTCTCTTGTGTGGCTTTACTCCTTTCAACTTTCCTTAAAGATCCTTCAACATTCCTGGCTTTAACCTCCCTGCGTGTCCACTACACCTTCAGCTGTACACTCACAGCTTCACACAGTGCCTGGCCTCGCCTACAAATCTGGGAGGAAGCCTGCTGACCCCACAATGCTTGCATTCTTCCTGCACCTAAAACCAGCACGTTGTAGATGACCCCAAGGTCACTCAACCAGCAGGGCCATGGACACATTTCCCTCTGAGCACCATGAACTGAGCCCTAAGGGATAAATTCCAGAGGCCACCACCATTCTGCAATACGGTGCCCTGGAGCTCTCAAAAGGCTTTCACCTTTGTAATTTTAAGGCTGTAAATTCTTGAGATGCCCTCAGGCCATCTTTCCTACCATCCTGTTCCAAAGTAGTTGGCTTTTTTTTTTTTTTTTTCTCTGTACTGGGGACTGAACTGAGGACCTTGCACTTGCCAGGCAAGTGCTTATTCTACCGAACTACCTCCCTGACCCTAAGTTGGATTGATTGATTGATATCTTTACTGTGTAGTACCGGGGATTGAACTCAGGACCTTGCACTTGCCAGGCAGGTGCTTAAGCCACTGAGCTATCTCCCTGGCCCACGTACTTGGCTTTTTGATGCTAGTCTTTTCAGCACCCAAATCCTCCTCTAACGTATCTTTGCAGGCCCCAACTTTACTGGAGCTTCCTTTATGGACAATCTGAAAAATTTTTAAATCACTCTGATTTGCCCTTTTCTCTTGATTTATAGCTTGACTAAAAGCTCCAAGTGGCATCTATGCCATTGCCTTAACATTAGACTGTCTTGAAATTTCTCCTGCCAGGTTATTTATTTATTTTTATTTTTATTTATTTATTTTTTTTTGGTGGAACCGGGGATTGAACTCAGGCCTTTGCGCTCACCAGGGAAGTGCTTATTCCATTGAGCCATCTCCCCGGCCCCTCTCCTGCCAGGTTAATCACTCCACCACCCTTAATTTTAGTCCCCCATGGGGTCTTTGCACATGAGCAAAATGGAGACAAATATTTTGGTAAAGCATTATACACATGGGCTGGAGTCCAACCGAAATGTTTTCAGCCTGTCTTCTCTGGTTGCATTTCTTCAGCATTCTAGTTATCTGAGCTCTGACCAGAATCTGCCATCGAGCTTGGTGCACGACATTCCACGGCTGCTTCCCCAGCCCCACCTCCAGATCTTTCCAAATTCCTCCTGTAGGCCAGTTCCGAAGGCTTCTGAACCACAAGTACAGTCCCAGCAGCAACCTCACTTCTGGTATCAAAACTTGTCTCAGTCACTTTCTTGTTGCTGGGACAAAATACCCAACACCAAAAGTTAGAGGCAGAAAGGATTTTCTAAAACTCACAGTCTCTCTAGGTTTCAGCCTACAGCTGGCTGGCTGCACGGCAGGGGACCTGGCAGAGGAGCAACAGTCCAGGGACAGCAGGCAGGAGGACAGAGCGCCTTTCTCCTCTTTTTGTCCTACCCAGGCTATGAGGCTGCTGATTGGTGTCACCCTTAACAGGGCGGGTCTTCTTTTCCAATAAATCTATCATCCACACCCAGAACTGTGCTCAGCCGGCGGACTAATCCAGTCACTCAAAAGTCTCAGTTATGAGTGCATGAGGCTCTGGGGACATCTCGGTGTAAACCATTACACCTGGGACTATCTCCAATTTAAAAAAAAAAAAAAAGTTTTAAAGGTCCTGGATGTTAGTGAACATGACAGCCCTGCTTTCAATCCCCTGGCAAGAGGTGGGGAAGAGCTGAAGGGAGCAACAGTTCTACAACAACAGAGCCTCCAACACCCGACTAAGCAATAAGGTGTAATTCTTCCAAGTGCAGCCCATGCATCCGGCCACAAATTCTGTCTTAATAAATTTAAAAGAAAGACAGACTAAACTGGAGGATTACAAGTTTAAACCCAGTCTGGATCACTTAGCAAGAACCCGTCTCAATATAATACAAAGCTGGGCCGGGGAGAGAGCTCAATAAAACAAGTGCTTGCTTGGCAAGCGCAAGGTCTTGAGTTCAATTCCCGGTACCGCAAATAAATAAATACATAATAAAACAAAGTTAAAAGGTACGAGAGACCTGTGGCTCAGTGCAAAGACCCGATGTGTCATCTCCAATCCCACAAATACATACAAAAATGTCTTCTAACCATAGTGGGATAAAGCTAAATCAGCGACTGACATAAAACTGGAAAATACAAAATCATATAATATAATACATACATAATTGTTTAACATAATAAGGTGTGATGGTGTGCACCGGTAATCCCTCAACTCTGGGAGGCTAAGGCAGGAGGATCACATGTTACAACCCAGCCTGGGCAACTTAGTGACTTAGTGAAACCCTGTCTCAAAGTAAAAACATGTATTTAAAAGTCTGAGAATGCAGCTCAGTGGTACAATGCCTCTAGTTCTGGTCCTTAAAACTGAAAAAGTGAGAAAAGAAATGTATAAGTGGCCACATTGCTACTGTTCTACAGAAATAAAAAGATTTGAAGAGTACTGTGAAAAATTATATACCAATAAATTCTAAAACCTAGATGAGATGCCAGATTCCTAGGAAGATATATCAAGCCTAAATCATGGAGAAACAGAAAATCTGTGTAGACTTGGAATTAAAAGAAAAAATCAATATCCAAAAATCTTTCAGTGCAAAAACTACTGGCTACAATGGCTACAATGGCTACAATGGTGAATTCTGTTGCACAACTGAAAAAGTCAGGCTTGGTGGCACACCCTTGTAATCCCAGCACTCCTGGAGACTGAGGCAAGAGGATCATAGGTTCAAGACCACCCCGGGCAACTTAGCAATTTATTAAGACTCTGTTTCAAAATAAAAAAAAAAAAAAAAAAAAAAGAGCAGCTCAGTATGCAGATCAATGTGAAGGTCTCAGGTATGTTTCCAGTTATCACTGAAAAGGAAAAGTTTTCTGATGCCTTTCCAAAAAATTTAAGAGCCAGGAATGCCTGCTGACGTATTCTATGAGGCCAATATTGCCCGGAATCCAAAGGCAAATAAAGACACTAAAACTATAGACCAACATCCCCTACAACCATCACTGCAAAATCCTCATAGAAATGCAAGCCAACATGACCATGTGGGACATCCTCCTGGAGCCCAGTCGGTGCCTCAGGTGGAGACAAATCAAGGCGACACAGCCCAGTATGCCAGGAACGGTGTGGGCTTGGTGGCGTCGCCCAGTGTCCTACCCGATGGAGCTTGAGGCAGAAGCGCCTCAAATTCAAGCCCTGCCTGGACAGCTGAGCAATTTAGAGGGACCCTGTCTCAAAACAAAGCAGAGCACCAACAGAGCAGGGGTGAAGTTCAGAGAGAAGACAGGGCTCACCTGAGTTCCATTCCTAGTGCCACTAAATAATCAAACACATTTATTTCTAAAGGGAAAGAAGGCTACATGCTCATCTCAACTGATGCAGAAGAAGCGCTTGACAAGAGGCAGTATCCTTTTATGATAAAAATATTCAACAAACTCGGAACACGAACTATTCCAGCACAACACACCTCATCCTGGCACCCGAGGGGAGGGCGCTCGGCCCTGACTCTGACCCTGGCCCAGACACCCCTTCCCACATGGGGCACAGGCGAAGACACTGCTGTCACCACCCCCATCGGCTAGGGACTGGTGCTCCCACCAGAGCCCCTGAAAAGGGAGGGAAGAAAAGATGGCCAAGCAGGAAGAGAAGCAATGCAACGCTCTGTCTAGGTGGGCATGATTTTATGTATCATCAGGTACATTCCACGTAACTAATACAAACTCATCAAAATAGCAGGATCAAGAAGCAAAGCCACGATTGTAATAAAAATAATAGAAATTTAAAAGAAGAAGCAAAGCCAAGAAGCAAAATCAATTGCATTTCTATACACTAACAAGGAGCAATCTGAAAAAGCAGTTAGGACAATAATTCCATTCACAACAGTGACTAAGCTTAAAAACAGCGACTAACCTAACCAAGGGTGAGATACTTGTACAATAAACTACAAAACACTGTTGAAAGAAACGAGACAGACACTGAATGCAGACACACCCCGTGTTCCTGCAGCTAGATTGGAGGGCTTATTAAAATGTTAGTTCTCAAGCTGGGCTGTGGAGGCCAGGGCAGGAGGACTGCACTGAGCTCAGGGGCCAGCCTGGGCTACAGAATTAGCTCAAGGCCAGGCTGAACTACATAGCAAAAGCCTGTCTCAAAAACAGCCAACCCAGGTATGACGACACAGGTCGGTAACCGCAGCACATGGGAGGCTGAAGCAGGAGAACTGCCGCAAGTCCAAGGCCAGCCTGGGCTACACAGTGAGTTCAAGGGTAGCTTGAACTACAGAGTGAAACCCTGTCTCAAAAACAACAAAACAAAACAAAATGTTAATTCTCCCCAGTGAAATCCAGAATAGAGCAGAAAGCACAAAACCAAACCCTTCCACATGCAGTGAGAGCCCGTGACAAGCTTCCAGTACTGACTGTGAGGACAGCGTGGTGCAGCGAAGGCACGGGGAGCTGCAGTCCACACGCCCCCGGACCACGCACTGCTGCAGAGGTGTGCTCAGGCAGCCAGTGGGTGAGCCTAGGCTGCTGGACCCAGGAGCGGGGCTGTGCAAATGAAAGGGACCAACCCAAACTCCGGAGGCAGAGAGAGGCCCTGGGTGCCACCTGCCCGGGTCCCTGCGAGAGCCAGGCCTGGAGGAGCCAGAGTGTGCTGGCGAAGTTATGGGAGCTGGGGTCCAGCGAGATTGGCTTTGCTGCCCCTTTCCCAGGGCCAGGCAGAGTGTATTTACCAGAGGTCCAACAGAGACCCTCCTGACCCAAGACCCCCTGGGGACTCAAGAAGCCAGAGAAGCTCTAGCAGACATGAGCAACTCAGACGTCACGTGCATGGAGTCCCTGAAGTGTTCCAGAAACCAAAGTGCAGACACTCGGGTGGAGAGCCAGGAACCGAACGTGGCAAGCTTGCTTCCAGCGAGAGCCCTCCCGGCAGCACGCTGGGTGAGCACACCACAGGTGAATTCAACGACGAGCAAGCACACTCCCAAAGCCCTACCTGGGATGGGGAGATTCTGGGGCACAACCTAAGCCACAACAGGCCACAAGCACCTGTACTCTGCAACACATGCTGTCCAGTGCATGCAGGACTGGCAGGCGCATGGCATTGGCCATGCCAGGAGGGCCGCACTCCATGCTCGCCCATAGCACACCAGTGCAGCCCTCTTGCAACAAGGGTCCCTGGAAACAGGCCACGGGGCCACTGCTGGAGGACTGCTCGGCGCAGGTGCCTCAGAGCACTGATGTGACAGCCCTACAACCCCAGCAGGGGCTGGCTTGTGGGGTAAGCCACAGATAAGAGGTTGGAATGAGGGTACCTGTGTGGGAAGGAAAAGGTACTTCTGGAATCCAGAGGGTAGAGGACAAAAACCCCACTGTGGAGAGGGGCACTCTCCCCTGAGACCCTATTCCACCCAAGCCACAGCCACCACAGCATGGCAGAGCCAGACAGTGGATCCCTACTGTGGAAGATACCACCGCAAGGGCTGCGGGACACGGGCAGACCCCACTGGCATGGAGCTGGGTGCCTCCTTCCCAAGACTGGCATTTGTAATGCTGGAGGGTAAGGGGCAGGTCTCAGGAGAAGTGGCACTGCTGGTCTCACACTGCGATGGCCTTTGTGTCACATTCCCAGAATGCCAAGCAGGATGTGCCTTTGCACACTGTGGGACTCCCTTGATGTGGCTGGTGGGGTGGGTAACAGCCTGGGCTGGTGACACCCAAAGCAGGGCAGAGAGGGACTGGGAGAGGGTGAGAGTGGACAGTGGGGTGGGGTGTAGGGTAAGGACTGTCCTCTGAACCCAGCCAACGTGCCCCATCCCACAGGTCCTGCCCCTCCGCACACACTGCCTGCCCCACTGAAGTGCAGCAGCAGCAGCAGCGCTTCCCCCAGACCCTTGGGGCTTCCTGGAAAGGGTGGCTGTGAGTGGAACACATGGTTTCAGGGATCCTCCTTGCTTTTGCTGTTTCACTCGGCACCCTCTAGAACCAGGAACTTGGTCAGGGGTGGGGGTGGTGGTAAGGGTAGGGATGAGGGGAGGGGGCAACCTCATGGTGCTGCAGCCCGAGACTGCCCACTACTCTGTAAGGAACCCCGATGGACTCAGCCACGCATCAATCTGGACTAGTACAGGTCATTCCAATACATTTATGCTTTTGAGAAATTCATGCAACATCCCCAAGCATCCCTTGACAGCGGCATGAATAAGCAATACAGTGGAATATTAGCTCTAAAGAGGAAGTAAATTCTAACATGGGCTCCAAAATGGATGGGCCTCAAGCACTGTGCCAAGATAGGCCAGGCGAAAAGGGACCGCCATAGTGCCACTTGTGTGACACTCAGCAGTTCGAGTCCACACCAGAGACAGACAATAGGATGGTGTTTGCCAGGCTGGGGGAAAAGGAGTAGTGCGTTAGGGCCAGGGCTTCCATGCCACAAGATGAAGAGCTCCAGGGGTGGCGGTGGAGCCGGCCGCGTGCTACGGGCGGACTGTGTACCGCTGAGCTGTGCGCTCAAGGTGCCTAGGCCAGGGAGCGTCGTCAGGCAAAGCTGTGTGTGGCAGGATGAGGGGCTATGGGAACGGGGCACCGCGCATCACCCACAGCTTGAGCCGGGAGCGTGGCCTGCAGACGGACGCCCACGTCCGCGATCACGAAGGGGGAGGAAGCTTGCAAACCTCAGTCCACGGCGCCAGACACCAAGGGCCGATACTGTAAGGTCCAACTCACACAGCCCACGATAGGGAAACCCAGAGGCAGAGGGTGGGGCCCAGCCCGACATGGAGACACACCTGTAATCCCAGCACTCTGGGAAACTGAGTCTGGAAGAGAGCAATGGGCAATTTTCTGAGACCCTAGATTTAAATATATATATATATATATATATATATATATATATATATATATATATATATATATATATATATGGTTTTTTTTTTTTTTGTTTTGTTTTTTTGCGGAACCAGGGATTGAACTCAGGCCCTTGCGCTTGCCAGGGAAGCGCTTATTCCACTGAGCCATCTCCCCGGTCTCTAAAAATATTTTTAAAAGGGCTAGGGATGTACCTCAGGGTAAAGGCTCTGGGTTCAAATTCCGAGAACACATGCGCGCGCGCGCACGGCCACAGTTCTGGAAGGGGAAGCATGGCTGACACCTGCGATGATGACAGCCCTGGAAAGTGGTGGGCATGGGCTTAATGCCCCTCAGCTGTTCAGCGAAAAATCGGGTGAAAAGGTAATGTAGGTTACGCATATTCTGCAGTGAGTTAAAAAGTGAAAACTACTCTAAAGGGACAGGCAGGACGGGCAGGCGCAGCGCCCCGGCGGGAGGCCGGCGGATGCGGGCGGCGCCTGCGGCGCAGGTAAACCCGCGCCGGAGCAGCTGACGCGGCCGCGGCCCGAGGGACCCCGCGCGCCCCCCACGCCGGCCTCGGCGCCTGGGCTCGGCTCCTACCTGGCTTCCAGACGGGGCGCTGGGGCCGGGGCGCTGTCGGTGCCACCCGGGCGCGCCGCGCGCGCGAGATTCTTTGAGGACGGCTCGGCCGGCAGCCTAAGCGCACCTGAGAGCGCTCGCCCCGTCCCACCCCGCCCCTCGGCCTTCAAGTCCCGCCCCCACAGACCACAGGCTCCGCCCCGAGCCAAGTCCCGCCCAGCTATCGCAGGCCACGCCCACCTCCATCCGCCATAGGCCCCGCCCCCTTCGAACCCGCCCCCTCGGCTTCAAGCCCCGCCCCGCGCCCGGCCCGGCTGCGTCCTCTGGGCTATGGAGCTGGAGGCGCGGGTGCTGCGCGCGGCGGGCGGCTTCGGCCGGACCCGGCGCCTGCTGGCCGTCGCCTCGTGGCTGCCGTGTGTGGCCCTGGGGCTGGCGCTGAGCTCCAACCCGCTGCTCACGGCGCGGCCCGCCCACCACTGCCGGCCGGACCCCACGCTGCTGCCCCCCGTGCTGCGTGCCCTGCGTGGGCCTCCGCTCCTCGACGCCAGCGTCCCGCGCCTGGGCCCCACACGTGCGCTCAGCCCCTGCCTGCTGCTGCGCTACCCGGCGGAACCCACGAACCCCACGGTCCCCTCGGTCCCCTCGCCCGACGGCACGCTGCCATGCACACGCGGGTGGCACTATGCGCTGCCCATTGCCGGCCTTCGTCGCAGCCCGGTCACCCAGGTGGGAGCGACGGTCGCCTGCTGGGGACCAGCCTGGAGGCGAGGGTCCCTGCGACTGCTGGGAGGGTGCGCAGGGCCATGGTTCTGAGCCTAGCCCTGCCGCCCCCGCGGGCCTTTGCCCCACCGCCCACCCCCGCTGCCGGAGCAGGTCACCTGTTGTCGCCTGGGGCCCTGGAACCAGCTGGATGCTGCCTCCGCGCCCCGCTGTGCCTCCCCGCAGCTTCCACGGTGGGGTTTTGAAGTGGAAGCTTTGGGCTATCCCGACTCCACAGCTGCTGAGCCGGGTGGGAAAGGAAACGGGAGGCCAGTCAGGTCCGCTGCTGAGAAGGAGGAGCCCTCGAGGCCCCGCCCGTTTGTTCCTGGGGCCACTCTCCAGGCCCGGCAGGATGGGTGGCCTAAGGACCTGGCCCTGTCTCAGAGCAGAAGTCCCTTGTCCAGTTGGGGCACAAGGGCGGTGAAGCCCTATCTAGAAAAAGGCAAGACCTGCAGGGGAGGACAGGTCCCACCAGAAGTGGGACTGCAACAAATGCCTGGGAGACCCCCAAGTCAGTACTCCCTAGGGCTCAGCAGGGATTGCCCAAGCCTGTGAAAGCCCCAGGGTCAGGGTATGCGCCACTGTTTCCCCTTCAAGAGCTCTGAGACCCTTGTATCTCTGGGTTGGTGAGGAGGGAGGAGGAGAGGGCTGGTCCCAGGTGGCTGGTATCCCCACAGTGGAATCTCGTGTGTGGGGACAGCTGGAAAGTCCCGCTGCAGCACATTAGCCACCTTCTGGGCTGCCTGCTGGGATCTGTGCTCCTGGGTGCAGGCTGTGATTGGTGAGTGGCCCTCCCAGCCCTGTCCCAGCCTCCTTCTTCAGGCACCCTGTGTAGCCCTTGGCCATCTGTGCCCACTGCTCATAGGTTCGGCCGCCGGACTGTTTTTGTGGCCTCTCTAGTTCTGGCCACTGTCCTTTGTACTGGGGAGGCCCTGGCTGCCCATTTCCCTGCCCTGCTGGCCCTACAGCTGCTCCAAGGAGGTGCCTTGGCAGGAGCTTCCCTGGCCCTCTATGTGGCACGTGAGTCACAGGGTTGGGAGGTTGTGGTCAGCCTCTCAGGGTCGTAGGGGAGGTTTGGACGCTATGAACTCTTGGCTTGGGCCATCCCTTCTGCCTAGGCCTGGAGCTGTGTGATCCAGTGCACCGTCTGGCCTACTCCTCGGGTGCTGGCCTATGCTGGGTGCTGGGTGTGCTGCTGCTGCCCGGGCTGGCCGTGCTGGCACAGGACTGGCGCCTTCTGCAGGGGCTGAGTGCCCTGGTGACTGGGCTTCTGCTCCTCTTTTGGGGGTAAGTGTGGTGAGAACCAGCCTGGGGCAAAAGTGCACTTTCATTCTTAGCTGGCATATGGCTAAGGAGAAGGTCATGGTATGTCATTGTCCCTACCCTCTGGGTCTGGGAGGGTGCTGGGCTCTACTGATCCCTGGGGAGGTGGAGGAAGCCACTGAACCCTCAAAACACCACAGCTTCCCAGCCCTGCTCCCCGAGTCTCCCTGCTGGCTGATCGCCACAGGGCAGGTGGCCCGGGCCAGGAGGATCCTGTGGCACTTCGCAGAAGCCAGTGGTGTGGACCCTGAGCATGGCTCCTTGGAGGACAGCTCCCTGGCTACAGGTAAGATGCCCACTTGTGACAGAAGGGCAGGTCTGGAGAAGCCCTATGTTACATATGTCCCTGTCCCCACCACCACAGAGCTGGCAGAGTTGGCCATAGGCACCACCTGGCCTTGGTACCACTCAGCCCTGGGCCTCCTGCATACCCACGTCACCTGGAGAAACGTGCTCATCCTAGGCATCAGCTCGTGAGGAGGGACGGGGCGGGGCCTGGGGTCTGCCACTTGGGGTGGGGACATGTCCCTGAGTCCCACAGCAGCAGCTGCACCCATAGCAAGGCCTGTCTTCCAGGCTAGTGGGTGGGGGCATCCAGGCCAGCTTTCTGCGCAGCCTGGCTCTGCATGAGACGTCCTTCTATCTGCCCTACTTCCTGGAGGCCAGCCTGGAGGCTGTGGCCATCATCTGCCTGCTCGTGACTGCTGATCGCTGGGGTCGCCGCCTTGTCCTGCTGCTGGGGACTCTGGTCACAGGCCTGGCATCCCTGCTGCTGCTCGCTGGAACTCAGCGTGAGTTTGGGGCCCTGGGAGCAACATCGGGGATTGCTGTTTGGATTGAGGGTCTAGTATCAGCCCCCAGCCCAGGATGTGGGGCCAGTGAGAAGGTGGGGGACCCAGACTAGACTGTTTGTCTGTCTTTCTTTCTTTCTTTCTTTCTTTCTTTCTTTCTTTCTTTCTTTCTTTCTTTCTTTCTTTTTTTTTGTGGTCCCAGGGATCAAACTTGGGACCTTGTGCTTATGCCACTGAGCATCTCCTCTGCCCCAGTATGCTGTTTTCTTCTCTCTGTCCTCTCAGGTACACTTGGGAAAACCAGGGCCAACAGTTAAGGGGCCGAGGATTTTCCAGGGCAGATTGACGTGGTCAGAATTTTGAGAAGCTGGGTGTGCTGCCCACACCTGAGCTTGCAGCGTCCTGGGAGGCTGCAGCAGGAGAATAGCAAAGTTGAGTTCACACGACACACTTTAGTGAGACCCTGTCTCAAAATGAAAAAGTGGTCTGTTGTTCTCTGACAGCCCTTGGTTTAATTCCCAGTACTGCCAAACAAACAATACAAAGCAAGAAAAGTACTCAAAATTTGAGAACAGTTCTCAAAATTGCAAAGGAAGTAGGAGTAGCCCAGCCTGGTATCTGCTGTCACTGCGTGGTGGCCATCAGGAGGAAACTCAGTTGACCTCAAGCTATAGGGTAGGAGTTGGTGAGCACGCGGGACACCTGTGCCCAGGCAGGGAGGTGGCCCCACGTGGCTGGGCAGAAGCCTGTGGTGACCTGCCTGCCCTCTCCTTTGTGCTAGAGCTGCCGGGCTGGGTCACACTGCCTCTGTCTGTGCTGGGCCTCCTGGCCTCCCAGACCACATCGGTGCTCAGCAGCCTCTTTGCGGCAGAGGTCTGCCCCACAGTGATGAGGTGAGAGGTGAGTGCTGAGTGCCCAGCACTACGGGAGAGGGCGAGCCCCTGGGACCTGCCCTGGGGGCAGAACTAGGGAAGTGGCTTTCCAGGTTCCCAACAGCAGAACTGACTCCTCCGGGGTTTCCTGGGAGCCTTTCCTGGCCCAGGTCCCATGAACTATACCTCCTCTCCCACAGGGGCACCGGGCTGGGCCTTGTGCTAGGTGCTGGGTCCTTGGGCCGGGCAGCCACGCCCCTCACGGAGATGGCAGGCCAGCACGGCTTCTTCCTGCAGCACACAGTGTTCGCCTCCCTGGCTATCCTGGCCCTGCTCTGCATCCTGCTGCTGCCCGAGACCTGCAGCCGGGCCCTGCCTGTGTCACTGGAGGACGCGGACCACCTGCGCCGCTCCCCTAGGCTGTTTGCCCGTCAGCCTCAGGACCACCTGCCCCTTCTGTTGCCCTCCAGCTAACTTCTGGGTGGTCCCTAAGCCCAGCTGGGGCCCACTGAGCCCCAGATGTCTGGCCTGGAGAACCATAGGGACAGACTTCCCAGCCACCATCAGTGTGGGCTGGGCAGTATGGGGACAGCACTAGGGTGTCCCCAGCCTGGGTCCTCCCCTTGGGGTCTTTCCTGGGCTACCTTAGCCAGTTGTGCAAGATATAAAGGCAGCCCTAGAATCCCGTCTCTCTGGGTCTTTTTTGGCATTGCCTGGCAGGCCCTGTGCCGTGCACCCCACCCTGCCATGCTCCTGCCTGGCCAAACCTTACTCTTGGGGACAAGGACTGTGCCCTGCACGCGGTCAGTGTGGCGCTCACAGCGTGTCAGGTGAACGCTCATTTTTTTTTAATTCAGATTCACACTTGAGGTCCATAGTGTCATGCAGAGGCATACCCACTAGGGGGCGGCAGAGGCAGGTGCTTGTGCGACACAGGCGGTCATCTCCCAGACCTGCCCCAGGGCTGGGCTGGCCGTAACCTGCACCTGGGTCTCTAGGTGCCCGGACGAAGTCTGCAGGCGGGTGGCTCTGTCCAGATAACACATCCCATGCCCCAGCCGGCCTCACGGGTGTCCATACAGGTCCGCCAGCCGGGCAAAGCGTGGGCCCCAATCTTGGAGGTAGTCGTAGTCCTGGTCCTCGTCCCCCAGGCTGGACACCGGGGAGCTCAGAGTCCCGGCCACAGAGCCGTCCCCCTCGTAGTCATAGATGAGAGCCGTGTCATACGGTGGCACAGTGGGATCGCTGTCGGCAGCCTGCAGGCCCTGTGGGCCCCAGCTGAGATCAGTACTGCAGGCCCAAGGCAGGGCCTGTGCAGGCAGCATGGGAGGACGCTCCCCTGGAGCCCTACTGATGGGCTGGGCAGGAGCCGAAACCTGGCCTCCCGACAGGGCCTGTGCCTGCCTTCGGCCCACAGGGTCCTGGCCCCAGTCCCGATGTCTCGCCAGTGGCCGCTCCCACTCCCCACGCACAGACACACAGGTGCCGCGCTCCACACACACAGGGTTTACAGGGACCCCGCGCAGCAGGCCGTGCTCAGCCCCGGGGTCCCCACTGTAGACCCCTCCTCCCAGCCCAGAAGACCTGGCGCCCTCTGCGGGCCCAGGAGCACTTACGTCGCGGATGAAGCCGGCGATGTCCGCGGGGCTGGCGGGCGGCGCCCGGGGCACCTGGGGACGTCCGCGGCCCTGGGGGGCCTCTCGGCGCAGGGGTGGCCGGCCCGGGGTGAAGCTCGGCGCCGCCAGCTCCGAGGGGTGACGTAGTTGGTTTAAGTCGTAGGCGTTCTGCAGGCAGAGGTCACACCGGACGGTCCCGGGGTCAGAGGGGGATCCCCGCCCCAGCCGGCGGGGGACCCAGCAAAGCTGCTCTCACCTAGAGAAGCACAGCCCCGCCCCTTCGCTCCTGTCCCCTTCCCCGACCTCCCGCACCTGGTCCTCCTCCCCGCCGCCCTGCTCGTTGTAGTTGAGGATGTTGTCCCGAAGGTCGTCGTCGTCGTGCAGGCGGCGCAGCAGACTCCTGTCCCGCGACCGCTGTCGGAACTGCGCTCTGAGCAGCACGAGCAGAACCAGCACTGGGGGAGCCGGCACCGGTGATGGGGCAGCCGAGCGGCCTCCGCGGGTCGGGGCTTTGATGGGGGCGAGGTATCTGCCCTATAGGGCCCTGGGCGGGCCCCGGGGCGGTGGGCGGGCCCCGGGGCGGTGGGCGGGCCCCGGGGCGGTGGGCGGGCCCCGGGGCGGTGGGCGGGCCCCGGGGCGGTGGGCGGGGCAAGGCACTTACGCAGCAGCACCGCGGCGCTCCCCAGTACCAGGGCCAGGGCCCCCAGGCCGACGCCGGCGCCCCCAACCCTGAGCGCTGCGGCCCGGGGCAGACAGGCGCCGCCTGGCCCACAGCGGCACACAGTGACGTTTAGTGGCTGCTCGCGTTCCTGTGGCGGCTGCCCCGAGTCCTGGAGCAGCAGGCGGAGGCGGTGCAGGCCCTCGGGCAGCGTGTGCCTCGGCCGCAGGCGCGCGTGGGTCCCTGCGGAGAGGCCGCTGTCAGCAGGTCCCAGGTCTGTTTCCCTGCCGGCCAGCTCGCTCGCCTGCCCTCCCGGGCCGGGTTGCACGCACCGTTGACTTGGCTGAGGCTCCAGTTGCGGCCCAGCCCCGGCTCAGTGGGGCTGAGGTGGAAGCGGAAGGGCGCCCCGTGCGGTGGCAGGTCCTGGTCGGTGGCACCCAGGAGCAGCCCAGGGCCGCGGTCCGGCTCGCTGCACAGGCTGGGGGCCGGCGGTGGCGCCAGCGCAGGCGCGTGGTCATTCACTTCCAGGATCTCCACGGACAGCGTGCCGGTGGCCGTGCGTGGTGGTGAGCCTGTGGGCCCAGGCGGTGTGTCCACTCCCATCCTGTCCACCCCCAAGCACCCCCAGGGTCGCCAGCCACTCACCATCATCCAGGGCCAGGACAATGGCCCTGTACCAGCCATCCTTCAGGAAGGGGGAAGTGGGGCTCAGCACACGCTGCGTCTGGATCCAGCCAGTGGCTCCGTCCACCCGAAGCCAGTCTTCAGGGTCATAGTCCTTGGAGTAGCTGTTATAAGTATGGGGGCTCTGAGTCACCTGGGCCCCAAGGGGGGCAGGATGGACATACATGACAACTCACGACTTATACAGCACACACTCCCCCCACACACTGCACATATGTGACACATGCCACATGGGTGCACTCAGGGACTATGGCCCCCATACCTCCCAGTAGTCTTTGAGCCCCTATAGTCTGAGCTGGCCTTTGTCCTCCCATACGAGGACACTGAGGTTCAAATCGGGGTGCTGAGTGGCTTGGTCCAGGCCCCTAGGCAGTGCTGGATATGCTATGGAGATGGACACCGACCTGGGGTGACAGGGCAGCCACGTACATGTGCGCCCGGGGACACACGCAGGGCCCAGACCTGTGAGAATCAGGACCTCTATAGCTCTGACCACAGCCAGGGTATCAGTGCCCAGGGCCCACCTGACCCTCTGCAGCTGCTCCACATCGGGGTCTTGCGCAGAGAAGGTGGCCACGAAGGTCCCTGGGGGTGCCCCCTCAGCCAGGCTGGTTCTCAGTGGGTTCTTGGGGAACACAGGCGCCTCGTTGATGTCCTGAACCCGGATGCTGAGCCTGGCCTGGCCCTGCCGGCTCCGCGGTGCGGCTGCCTGCAGTGGGGCCTCGTTCTGCACAGACACCCTGAGCTCATACTGTGCGCAGCTCTCATAGTCCAGGGGCTGAGGAGGCAAAGCAGCCGCCACTCAGGACTCACCAGGCACGATCATGCTCCTGCAAGACCCCACCCCAGGTCTGTCCTGACTGTCCTTCTCCAATTCCCCTTTCAGCCCTGACCAAAATAAACCACTGTGGGACTAAGCCGTTCAAGAACAATACAAATGTAAGAAGATGAATGCCTGACCCTCAAAGTGAGCCTGTGGGGTGGGGGATTGGGTTCATGTATGACGAAGGCTGTGGTCCCAGTGGACTGGGCCAGTGTCCCCCTGGGTGCTGCTGTGTGGGCACCAAGCTGGGGGTCACCCTCACTGGGGAGGGGCAGCAATTTAGAAAATACTGTGCGGAGGTTCTCAGCCTCCTGGTGCAGCAGAGAAATAAACCTCCTGTGCACCCACATACAGCAGTGTGTATGCGTGTGTGCTTGCAGGCTTGCTCCTCGGGTGTGCAATGGATGCCACACGGGTGATACCTGTGATGCCACCAGGGTGGCTTACCTTCACCACGGACAGCACACCCTCATTGGTCCTGGGGTCCGTTCGGATGTTGAAGTGTCCACTGGGGTCACCCTCCAGGATGGTGAAGTTGGCCACCCAGTTGGGTGAGCCGGGCAGGTCCCTATCTTCCACCTCCAGTCGCCCCACGTCCACTCCACTGACTGCCTCTGTGGCCTCCATGGAGAACTGGAGGAGCCAGGTCTGGTCACCCCAGAGCAGGGAGGGAGCTCCACAGGTGCCTAGCTGACCACCAGTGGTGGTGCTCCTCCCTCCAGTGCTGGTGCTCCTCCCTCCAGTGCTGGTGCTCCTCCCTCCAGTGCTGGTGCTCCCTCTGTGTCCAGAGGCAGCCGGCTGCCCTCCCACCTAGGGAGGTCCAGAGGCCACAGCCGCCCCTCCACGGAGCCTTGGGCCAGCACACTGGCACCTGCTACCTCTCTTCCTGTCCCATCCTCCACAGCACTCTCCCCCAGAATGCCCCACACCCCTGTCCACTGCCAGAACCCAGGAGGGATGGGCAGCCCAGGGTGGGGTGGATAGACATGGCACCTCATTCCTGGTGAACTCAGGGGCATTGTCATTGATGTCATCCACAGAGATGATGGCTGAGGCTGTGGCAGTGAGGCCTTCTCCTGACATGTCTGCCACTTGCAGTGTCAGGTTGTACACAGTGACCATCTGGGGACACAGAATCAGAAGATGTGACGCAACTGCGCCTGGTGGCACACACCTGTGCCAGCACTCTGGGAGACCAAAGGAAGAGAATCCCAAGTGCAAGCCCAGCCTGGGCAACTTAGCAAGACCCTCTCAAAATAGGGTTGGAGATCCAGGTCAGTACGAGGCTCTGGGTTCTAGTCCTAATACCACATAAAAGGAGGAGGAGAGGCAGGTGAGGCAAAGGCCCAGGCTGGCTGGGCAATGAGGGTGGGGCAGCCCAAGAGCATGGCACCTTGCACCACCATCAGCCCCTGTCCAATCTGCAGGTGGGAGGAGGCCAGCTGTGGTGCTGGACATGGGCTCTGAGGGACCTCAACATGGAGTGCCAGCTCCCGGAGTCCCAGGGCATGGCCGGGCAGACCAGAGGCAGAGGGGAGAGTGGGCTGGGCTGAGGAGAGGGGGCCTCACTGAACTGCCTGCCTCACCTTGCAGGCCTGCGCCATCAGGGTCAGGCCAAGGAAGCTTCCTGGGGGCCCTGGGGATGAACCGAGGGCTTCTGCCACAGCCATGTTTTTAATTCTGAAACAGGGACCCACGAAGTCGTGGGATGCCCCTCTGCTGGCCACCCTCACCTCGCGGTCCAGCCCCACGTGCACAGTGCGGATCTCCCCAGTGCGCGCGTGGATGCTGAAGAGCTCCGGGCTGGCCTGCTCCAGGATGGAGTACTGGAGTGCCGCGTTGTCCGTGTCAGGGTCGTCAGCATCAGTGGCCTCGGCCCTGGTCACATAGGTGCCTGGGGAGGACAGGGGTGTGCTGCATGGCAGGCATGCTGTGGGCGTGGCACCTTGGGCCTGACCTGGAGTGATAGTGTCAGATGTCACCCTGCCACATGCAGCCCAACAGCTGTAAGGTCAGGCTGGACCCTGTCAGGAGCCAGCTTGTCTTCCACAGGCCAAGAGAGGCCCTAGAAGTGGCTGTGGGGGAGCTGAGTGGCCACACTGGGTACCCTGGAAGCTGCCACCTGGCTCCATGGCACACAGTGAGGACAGCACCAGGCAGAGGGCCATCCCTCCCACCTCAGGAAAATAAGCTGCAGGCCTGAGGCCTGGCTCCAGCTGCAGACTGGGGGGCAGAGGACAGCAGGGACACTGAGAAGGCGGGGGAAGCAGGAGCACACCAGGTCTCAAGGTGGGACTGAGCTGGGGTGGTTGGGCAGTAAGCAGGCCCTCCAGAGGCTGCAGCAAAGCTGAGACCCCCACCTGCATCAGGACCTTGGGGCCCAGCTGGCAGTGTTGTTGGGGAGACCTGTCTGCGCACACCAGGTTGGGCTGGGTCCAGGTGAGATGGCTGCACCCACACTGGTGACCAGATCCTGTGGGGCACACAGGTGGCATGCAGGACAGATAGGGAATTCTGATTTGTTTCTTATTTTTATCTTTTGGTTTTTGTCTGCTTTTTGAGATGGCTTCACTATGTATTCAGGCTGTCCTTGAACTCACTGTATAGCCCAGACTGGTCTCCAACTCAGCAATCTTCCTGCTTCAGCCTCCCAAGTGCGCCACCATGTCCAGCAAATGGGGTTTTCTGGAGAGCCACTAGGACTCAGAAATGGAGCCAAGGCTGGGTTTAGTGCACATGCCTATAATCCCAGCTCTGGGGAGGC
>NW_004524791.1:2779262-2805072 GCF_000260255.1 Octodon degus
GGAGGAGGAGGAGGAGGAGGAGGAGGAGGAGGAGGGAAGGAGGGAGGGAAGAAGGGAGGGAGGAAAGGAGCCAGTTATGAGAGGGTAAAAAACACTACCACTTGCTGAGCGTGGTGGAGCACACACCTGTGGTCCCAGCACTCAGGAGGCTGAGGGTGGCGGATTGCCATGAGTTGGAGGCAGCTTGGACTACACAGTGAGGCCCTGTCTCAGAAAAGAAAACAAAAAACCCACCACCCACAAAACACATGACCAGGAGTTGCTTTGTGACCAAAATCGTTATTCTGGGAATCGAAACTGCGTCAGGGTTAATGAGGGTTAGTCTTGTGTGAACATTAAAGTCCTCAACTCAGCGGCAGAGTCCCGCTGAGTGAGCAGGAGGCAGAAGAGAAGGTCAGCAGGAGTGCACAGACGGCTCGAAGCACGCCCGGGACTTCTCTGCAACTTTGCTGTAAGTTTGAAATTATGTCAGAGTGAAAAAGCTAAAAGTAAAAATGGTATCATTGCTTTGAATACCAGAAGGGATGAGACAGAACAGACCTTCCGGGAAGAGTGGCCAGGGCCCAGCCGCTCACCCGGCTCTCCACTTTCTGAAGGGCTCTCGGGGGCTGAGCAGGCGGGAATGGGACAGAGGGGCGCGGCTCCAGCCCAGGGTCCCAGCAGGACGGGCGGGCCACCTCACACTGCTCCTCCGCTGCGGAGACAGCGCCCACTAATGGTCAACCTTTCTTTTTCTGGTGCTAGGACTGAGCCCAGGGTCTTGGCCCTAAGCCACCTCCCCCGTTTTGGGAGGTCCTTGCTAAGCTGCCCAAGCGGGGCTCAAGTGTGTGATCGCCCTACCTCAGCCTCCTAGGGCACTGAGATTGGCAGGCACGTGCCACGATGCCTGGTTTAAATGACGAGCTTTATGTCAAACGAGCATAACCCCAAGGGGGCGAGGAAGAGGAACCGCAGCTCTGCCACCTAGCGTCTCTGTGTTCTGGAGGTGCTGAGACCCCTTGTGTGGGGCTCTGCCCAGTCCAGGCCTTGGAGGGGATGCCGGGGCAGGGCCGGTGCAAGGTATGGTGGGGTGGGGTATGGTGGGTGGGGTATGGTCAGGTGGGGTGGAGCATGGTCAGGTGGGGGGGTGGGTATGGTGGGGCGGGGTGTGGACAAGTGGGGCCAGAGTCCTCCGCCTGGGGCTCACCTGGGGCTGCACCCTCCAGTACCCGGCCAACAAACACCTCCTGCACGAAGGCCGGCCGGTTGTCATTCTGGTCTACCACCAGGACCTCCAGGTCCGTGGGCTCTTCCAGGATGGCTCCTCCCAGGTCCAGGGCAAAGACCTTGAGCTGTGTGGGCAGACAGCAGGGCTGGTGGGGCCCTCCCTGGAGCCCAGTCTCCATCCTTGCTCTGTGAGGCTTGGGCTTTGGGCTTCTTTTGAAGTGTGTTTTAATTCCTAAGTGCATTTGGAATTTTAATTTGCTTATCCTGGGTGAACACCACAGTGTTGCTTCCAGGGACTGTGTTATTTCCGGGTAAAGTGCTCAGGACTCCTGCATAAGGACCCTGAGCTGGTTCTTAGACTGTGGAGCGAGACATAGGGTGGATAAAAGGAGCCTCAGAGCTCCCTTGAAGAGGCTGACTCAGGAAGGCGCAAGCAGGATCCACACAGCACTGGATCCTGAAGGCGGAGCAGGGTGGTAGTCCCAGCCTTAAGGCCCTCCACGGGCCCCAGATGGGCCTCAGAGAGGTGGGGATGGTGGGGTGGGGGATGGTGGGTGGGCTTGTCTGACCTGTGCTGGCTGGGTGCGGAGGGTTTTGGCAGCTGGTGGGGGTGTGGGAGGATGGTGGGGTGGGTGGGGGATGGTGGGGTGGGATATGGTCAGGTAGGGTATGGTGGGTGGGGTATGGTCAGGTGGGTGGTGCCCACCCTGTAGGAGGCCATCTTCTCCCGGTCCAGCTCCGCGTTGAGGAACACCCTCCCCGAGAACTTCTCCACAGAGAAGAGGCCAAGTGGCTCCTCATCCACACCAGGGCCCTGGATGCTGTAGAGGACCCCGCCTGGCTGTCGCTTGTCCGACCTGATCTGTGGGCAGCAGGGGTTGAGGACGCCGAGTGGGAGGGCCCTCCCGCCTGCATGACGCCTGAGGAAGCCCCCAAGCCCCATCAGCCCCGGGAGGGCGGGCTGGGATCTGCACCAGCAGTGAGCCCCTTCCCGGAAGGCCCACCTGCTCACCTGCACCAACATGTAGGGCAGCCCCTTGTAGTTCTCTGGCACGCTGATGGGCGGGATGACCCAGGCTCTCCGTACTCGGCCCAGTGTGGGTGGCCGGCGCCAGGGGTACAGGGTGCTGGGCAGCCCAGGGTACCCCCAGCACAGATCAAGGCCCTGCGACACAGGGGCCACCATCAGGCAGCGAGGTCAACCGCTGGGGGGGCCGCTGCCTTGGGCACAGGCGGCACATGCGAGCTTGAGGCCACCACATCCCCTGGAGCCTTCTGTGGGCTTCCTCAACTGGGACCTTCTGGGTCATGGCCTGCACCCCCAGGGTCCCCACTGCCGAGCATTTGCCACTGGCTGGTGGGGAGGGAATAAGAAAATTCTGTCTCCTCACTTCCCAAGGGTCCGGGTGCCTGTGGGCCTGGAAGGGGGCTCCTGAGGCTCGAGGCACCTCTTATTCTCTGGTGTGTGGGACTGGGGCCCATGCCCTGGGGTGCTGCCCTGCCAGTGAAGAGTGGAGGCAGCTGGATGGTGGGGTCCCCTCCTCCAGACTGGCTCTGCCACCGGAAGCTGGGGTTGGGGCAGAGGTGGCCTTGGCTGCCTGGGGTCTCCACACGGCTTGCCAGCACTTGGTGGGCATAGATGGCCAGGGCAATGCCTGCTCTGTTGAGGAGGCCCAGCATGTGTGGGATCCTGAGGGACCCAGGCCCACATCTAGCGGGCCTAGTGTCTAGAACTACCCTTGCCACGGGGACCTGCTGATGTCTCAGTGCTACCTTGTAGGAATGCCAGCCCATGCTGCCTGACGCTTGGCTTATCAAGGGCACTGGCTAGTACTAGGCACCTCCAGGAGCACAGAGCAGGCTGACCAGGGGCCTGTCAGCCCGAGATGGGATGGGCAGAGGAAGGCAGCCTCTTCCCACACCATGGCTTTCTCCAGGGCTGGACCCAAGACCTTGGGCACACCCGTTTCCCCTTCCTGGTCATAGATCCGGAGGCCACAGCTGCTCTTCTCTGGCCACCTGGCCCCTCTGCCTCCAGTCCTGGATGACACATGTAGGCCTGTGAGCCTCGCCAGCAGGATGCACCCCACAGCAGCATCCAGGCCAGGGCAGCACCAGTGCTGCCGATCCCAGGCTCCTCCTTCCCACTGCCCTGCCAACCCAGTGCACAAGCAGGAGGGGAGACGGCCAGGCCCTCGGCAAGGGGCTGCATGCTGCTGGCTGACAGATGGTCGCACTGCCCCCACACCGGCCAGAGCCAGGCAGGCACAAGCTGCTTCCAGGTTGGGGCAGGCTCCTGCCATGCACCAAGCTGCCCACACTGCAGGGATCCTGGTCACAGCCTTGAGAGGACCACTCTGGCCTAAACCTTGCTGGCCAGCTCCATGCAGCCTGGACAAGCACCCTCTCTGCCGTCCTCACGGCCTGGGAGGCAGGGTACACAGCTCATCTCACCGTTTTAAGGGGTTCAGAAAGGCCAAGCTGTTCATGCAGAGGCTCCCAGGCAGACATGACACCCCTAGGGCTTAGGACACTGACCCATCATCCTGGCCCCTTTCACCTTCAGGTCCAATGGAGCCAAACTCAGGACACATCTGGGGCCCATGGTCATGGTCACATGCCCCTCGTGCAGCAGCTACGGTAGGCAGGAAGGGCACTGGGCCCACTCCTGGATCTCAGAAGTATTTGTGTGGTGCGCTTTCTTCCCTGTCCCACCCCTTTCCAGAGGCAGGGCCTGTCCTGTCCTGGGGGCTGAGAACATTGGGAGTCTCAGACAAAGCCATAAGGATGGCCACGGGCACATCCCTGCATAGGCGCAGGGATGGAAGATACCTTGCTCTCGGATTCCTGCCTACACCCCTTCCTGGAGGAGGGGCCTGGGGCCCAGGTTCACCCTGGTCCACCATTAGCCCATGACCCTCAGAACCATCTGGATAACCTAAGGATGGCCAGGGCCACTGCCCCAGACCAAGCTTCCAGGTCACCTCCCCCGCACCTGCCCAGAGCTGGCAGGACAAAGTGTGGCCAGCTAGGCCAGTACCTTGCTAGCACTGAGGTGAGAGGACCATCGGGCCTGGCCAACGGGTTGCCTGCCAAGGAGGTAGACTGCGGATGTCCCCTTCCTCTCAGCACTGGAGATAGAACTGGTGGCCTCTCGGGGTACCTACAAGGCCTAGACTGGACTGTTGCAAGCAGTCCTGAGAGGCTGCCAGGCCTGGCCAGGTGTTTACTGGTACTCAGGCCCTTCCTGGGTCCACATCCTTACTGGACAGAGAAGGGGGATCCTGGCACAGGAGGCCATCCATACTAATGCCATAGCACAGGGAAGTGGTTCTAGGGCTGACGCTGAAAGAAAGGGCTCCTGCATTTTGGCAGGAGCATGGTCAGGGTCCTCTTGGTATGGGGACAGGAAGCCTCCACCCCCCACTCCCTGCAGGCTTCCCAGGCTCCCCACCTTCTACAGGCAAGAATTCAGGGCCCCTGTTCCTGGCAGGCCAGCATGCCAGGAATGGACCAGCTGTCAGGCTGGCCCCAGGGCCCTGCCCTCTCCAGCTGCCCAGGGCCTCGGAAGAGGGGAACGGGGCACAGCTGTTCCTTCCCATCTGCACACTGTCCCAGAACCCTCCCCCCAGCATAGTCACTGTCACAGGGGCTAAGGACACCCTCCTGAGGGGCCCTTACCAGCAGGAAGGGCCTCATGGAGCCATCCCTGAGCCTGCATCACCTCTCCCCCATGATGGGTCCCAGGGGTAGGGCCAGCAAGCAGGGACGCAGTCGGTGCATAGGAGGGCTGACGGGCAGCTCTGGGCACACAGTCCAGACCCTGGCCCGGAGCATCCAAGTCCTGACAGAAGGCGCAGGGCAGGCACATCCTGCAGAGTCTCTTACAGCCCCCAGCCCACCTTGGACTGTCAGAGGTGTGGAAGAAGTGACCTGACCAGACAAGGGTCTGAAGATGGAGCTGGTGTGCAAGAGTGGGCTGGGCTTACAGGCCACTGTGCAGCCTGGAGCTAATGTGAGCCCATGTGGCAGCTGACCCTGGCTCTCCAGCTGCCCAGCGAAGGGAACCTGGAGGGAGCAGGTTGAGGAGGACCCTCCCCCCACCCCAGCAGCGGAACAGAGCCTGCTGAAAGGCAGATACCCTGAACCCCCAAGCCCAAAGCAGCAGGATCCCCAGGGGTGTGTGAACAAGTGGCTTGTCTTGGGAGCTGGTGAGATGCTGCCCCTACACTGCCCGGGGAGCAGGTACCAGAACAAGCATCCTGCACCAGTGGACCTCAGGGAGGGGCCAGGTGTCGCAGAGCATGCTGGGGGCAGGGCTGGGGCAGCCAGGCTGGGCTGCTGTGCCCATGAGGGGTGAGGGCCTGAAGGCAGGGGACGTTGCCAGCCGGGCAGCTGCTGGAGGGTCTAGCTGTTCAGGGCTGGCTCAGCTGCCAGGGGGTGAAACCTGAGCTGGCCTTGGAGCTGCAGTGTGTGGGCTCCCAGGGCCTCAGAAACCCCTGATAGGAGTCGAGTCGGGACGGAACAAGCCTGTCTTCCACCGTGCACAACCCAGAGCTGGGGGAGCCACTGAGCAGCGGGGTGAGCAAGTGAACCCCGGCAGAGCTTAGCTACAGACTGACCAGCCAATGCCAAAGAGTCTGGGCTCTTGTGCCAGGGTGAGACCAACGTGGGCATTTGCAGGCTCGCCTGGACAGTGGCGGGGGCTCTGTAGATGGACAAAAGGCACCACAGCCACAGGTAGGCTGTGATCTGTGACCAGGTGTGTGCTGGGACCCAGAATTCCAGTTCCTGGAGGGCGAAGCCCACAGCTTCCCTGCCAGCCGGGATGGTGGGGAGGGGTAGGGACAGTACACACAGGTGACAAAAGCGCAGCTTCCAACTTGGGTCTGGAGTCCCCAGACACTCCATGAGCCTCTTGCTGCCCACCGGTCCTCCCCTGGCCCCCCATTCGGAAGGGTGGAAGGTCTCTGCCCTGCTCTCCCGGGCCCCTCAACCTGGCCACCCCAGGCCGGCTCCTTCGCTGACCCCATCGGAGGCCCGAGAGTCTGCTGCCACTGCTCCGCATGCCTGGGAACAGCACCCGGAGCGGGAGCTGCACCCAGGCGGACAGGGCTGAGGGCCAGGGTCCTGGGAAGTCCTCCCACGGCCGGGGACCCCACGGGGCCGACCCTTACCTGCGTCAGCAGCCCGAGGGCGAGGAGCAGCGCGGCGTCCATGCGGGCCAGCGGGCCAGCGGGCGAGTGTCGGCGGGCACTACCCGCTCGGGACCGGAGCGGCGGGCGGCTGAGTGACAGCGCAAGTGTGCTGGCCGGAGGCAGCACGTGTGCGGCGGGCGGGCGGGGCGGGGCGGGCCCGGGGCGGGGCCGAGCGCTAAGCGACAGTCGCTCCGTTCAGAGAGGTCCGCTGGTTGTGTTGGCCTGCAGGATCCGAGGGAGCCAAGGACAGAGGAAAGGGACCGGGAGGGGAAGGGCAGGGCAGAGAGAGGGGAGGAGGAAGCGGCCGGGAGCGGAGGGGAACGGGTGAAAGCTGTGGGAAAGGAGCGGAGGGAGGAGCGGCGCGGAGTCAGGGCTGGTCCCTCCCCTGCACCTGTAGGGTCGTGCCTTTGGAGTGCGGTTAGGGATAGGGGTAGGAGTGACCCTTGAGTAGACGCAAAGCAACGGAGTGGGCCATCAGGGTGACTCGGGCGCTCATTCCGGGTAGACGTCCAGGCTCAGGCACGGTTAAAGGGAGGCACTCCTGTGGGGTTTCATCAAATGTTGGGCTTACCTCCCTCATGGCTTGGCTCACTCTGCGCTCCCCCGCCCCAGCTCTCCTGCCTGGCTTCCCGCGTGGCGGGCACCTCATGCTGTCCTCCCTTGCGGTAGTCACAGGACTCGGGGTCCCCTGTGCCCCCCGGAATGTGTGGCCCAGAAGACACCGGCAGCAGGAGCCCAGCGCTGCTGGTGGGAGGTTTCCTGTGTCCAGGATGATGAGAGAAATGATGCGCCTACGGTAGGGTCCTGGGCTCCTCCGTCTCTTGGTGCCTCTTCCACGTCGTCCCAGGGGACAGGCTGACTCCAGCGCAGAGTAGAGACCCTCAGACCTGGATGCCCTGGGACTTGTGGGCAGAGGGATGAGGCCAGTGAGGCCAAGGTGGGTGCCCGGGAGACCCTGTGTTGCTCCTGGGGTCCTGGGCAAGGTTTCTTCCACATCCCCTCCCTGGCAGCTCCCAAAAGAACCTGGGTGACTGTTCACCTGCTCACCTGACACCTGGGGCTGCTCAGCCTCACTGCCCAGTACCTTCTGTCAGTGACCCCTTAGCTGTCTCCCCCCCACCCCCCGGCTGGCTGCAATGGCCTCCTCCTGCTGGTACCTACACTACCGCACTCAAGCCTCCCCTCCTGCTCCAGGGCTCCTCCCGGCCCTTCCTTCCCTCCAGCCTCCTGTTGGACCTGGCGGTGGCATGGTTCCAGATCACACTTGCTGTCCTCTGCATGGGGAGCTTGGGGGTGCCTAAGCCTGGACCTGGAAGGCCCCATGCAGAAGTTGTGCCTAAGATTTCTCAGGCAACGGTGTGGGAGCTGGGGCTGCCGGCCCCGTCAGGACCCCTTCCTCTATCCTGGGAGCCACAGCATCCCTGCTGCAGCCAGCTTGCTGTGCCCTGGCCTGCTTGGAGGGTGGCTGGCTGCTTTGGGCTGGGAAGGGGTCCTCGCCCTGGCACCTGGTCACCCACATGGGAGAGGACATAGGGTGAGCCCCTTGGAGGCCACTGCTTCTGAGGCTGGGGTGGGGGAATACTGGGGTGCTGGCCTTTGCTGGTGTCAGGTTTCCCCTCCACTAGTGCAGGGGCAGTGTCGTGGTGTCCCTGCAGCAAGAGGGCCTGAGGACTAACCTCCTTTCTGGGGTAGGAAGGCGCTGGTCTGGGAGCTGAGCGAGGCCCTGTCCAATGGCCACATCCGGCAGTGGAGCCGTCACCTGCATGTGAATACTCCTCATTCTTGTGGGATGTGTAGCCTTACAAGCACACCCCAAGCCCTGGTTCCCACCCCCATGTTAGGCTGCCAAACCTCCCTCTCAACTCCACAGACCCCAACATTCTGGAATTTGCCCACCCCACTCCTCTAGTTCCCTGATGCCCTGTTTGGGACATCAGTGGGGTGCATGGTCTGTATACAAGGTGTGGGGCTGGATATGTGGCACTGATGGGCATGGCGGGCCTCCCTCCACCCAGGTCACAGTGGCCCTGATCAGATCTCCCCGCTGACTCAGCCTTCCCACGCTGCCTGGGGCACCCAGGGTCCGAAGCCCTGGTGAAGTTCAGGGCCTCCCCCAACTGTCTTCCCAGGGTGGCCCCACTTCCTGTGCTTCTTGGTCCACAACCAGGGTCACACGGGATACAGTGGGGTGGCTGAAGGCTTGTGTAAGGGGTGCACATGAGGCATCCCCCCCAGTCCTGTGCTTGGTGCTACAGAAGTTCCAGCCCTCAGGGGCTGCAGGGACAGGGGCTTGGCTTTCAGCAGAGCAGAGGCTGCCCCGCTGCAAATGGTGCAGGGGCATCAGAGGTCAGAGTGTATTTACAGTCAAGGTAAATGGCACGCACACAGGCCAGGTGTTTCGTCCTCACAAGGTTTCTCATCAGCAAGATGTCAGGACAGCACAGCCCTGACAGGCCCAGATGCTCCGATGCAGAGATGCGGCTGTGCAGTGGGCCCTTGGGATGGGGAGCAGGCTGGCTGAGCCAGCTCCTCGGGCTCGGGTGCAGGTGTAGGAAGAGCACGAGGGCCCTAGACCTGGGCTGGAGGTCCGCAGGAAGGCTGAGTGCCCTAATGCCGGGGCCTGGCCACTGTGGCCTGCAGAGATTGCGGGATCCTTTGGAGGGGCTTCCCACCCCCTAAACACTAACCCCTAAATACCAAGGCAGAGACAGGATAGGGCTGGAGGCTACCACGTCTGCTTTGGACACTTGGCTCTGGAATCCAGATCACTGCCCGCCCTCTAGTGGCCATGGGGAGCAGTGCAGGAGACCCCCCCATGTGCGTCTATGGGGTGGGGTACGCTGCCTTCGTTGTGAGTCCGGGACACCCCCTGCAGACACAAAAGAACCATCATCTGCCAAGTCTCTTTTGAAAGTCTTGGGCATTCAAAATTATACACAGGCACACAAAAGGACATAAACAGCAGCGCAGAGGCTGCCAGTGGGGGGCTGCTAGCTTTTGGAAGGCCTCTGCAGCCCTGGGTACCTGGACCAGAGCCAGCAGTCAGCCCTGGTCGTATAAGCAGGGGCAGAGGGCCTGGTGTCACAGCCACTTTCCAGACTTGCTGAGCGTCAAGCTTCTGACTGCTGGGCGGTGTCCTCCTGCAGGAAGCCCAGACCCCAGCCATGCCTACCCTCCCCATGGGGTCAGGGGACCTAGCTGGAAGTGGCCCAGCTCATGCCCTCAGCCCACCTGGTTTCCTGTATGCCCCAGCTTGGCACAGTGGAGCAAAGATGCCAATACAAGTGGCCCACCAGATTCTCTCTGCAGCCCGAGGTGCTTGGCTAGTGGCTCCTGCCACCCCAATCGGCAGCAGCAGGTGGCAGTGTGGCTCCAGGGACGCCAATGTAGGCAGGCAGGGGAGGTGGCCAGCTCTGTCCTCTTGCCTGACTACTGGGCAGGGGCAGGGGCTCTTTCCGGAAGCCACCCCTGGCCTGGACCAGTCACCTGTGTGAAGATGCACTCCACAGGTGTGGCAGGGACAGGTCACATCCCGGCACTGGCACTGTAGCTGTGGCAGCCAGGGTTCCCGTGGCCATCCTGGTAGTGCTGCAGGGTGGGAGGGCTGGCGGCAGCGCTGGTCAGGGAGGGGGCTCACCCATGTGCTCTCCAGCTCCATCCAGGCCACCCCCTTCCCAGGCCCCAGACCTCAGGTAGCTGGACCATGGAGCCGCGTTGGAGCTGCCCAGTGCTGGGGCTTCTTGTGCTCCGGCCAGGCTGCCAGAGCCCAGGAGGGCCTGGCTCTGAGGCCCCGGCACATGGAGACGGGCCGGGCCCTGTTGCCCCTCCTGCCTGGCCTGGTGCCTCTGCAGGGAGAGGGAGTAGAGTGGAAGCATGGTGGGTGGACACAGTCCCTGGACAGAGCTAAAATGTAACAGAGACACTGGTATGCCGAGAGCTAGGTGAGGGCCCATGGCGAAGCGCGACACGTGGCCTGGCACCTGCTGGCCGCCTCCTGGAAGGCATCCTGGCTGGGCCATGGCCCACTGTATAAGCACACAGGTGCTAGGATAGTGTGGGCCACTTGGCCTGGCACCTGCTGGCCCTGCACTGTCACATCAAGCCTCCCAGGAAAGCACAGGGACGTTGCGCTCCGGGCCAGGCCCCACCTGTGTGTTCTCCACACCGTGGCAGTGGGAGGCCAGAAAAGCACACGTTTACAAGGCTAAGATGGGAAATGGGCTCCAGGTACCTCCAGGCCCAGAGGCCGAGCTGCAGTGGGCGTGGCCAGGCCGCAGCTGTGTCCCAGGGCAGCCTTTCCCGCTGTGCATGGGTGACTTGCTGAGGACCAGGAGGACAGCAGAGGGGATGGGGCACTGTGGGTTGGGGGCTTGTACACTGGAGAGCAGGTGGCAGGCTCCAGCAGATGGAGAAGGAGTCCCGGATGAGAAGAACCGACCTGCTGCACACGCAGGTCTAAGCTCTCAGGTTAGACGTGCACAGGCTCCCATGCTGGCTGCAGGTCGAGCTGGGAGCCAGCAGGGGCCTCAGATCAAGCGAGTTGCCAGCGTCACCCCACTTCTTCCCTCCACATAAATCCCCATTTATCCACGCTAAAAATACTTAAAGGAAACAGGTTCTACCTGGGTGTGGTGGTGCACACTTCTGAACCCAGCACTGAGGGAGGCTGAGGCAGGAGGGTGGCAAGCTTGAGTCCTGTCTGGGCAATTTAGTGAGATCTTGCTGAAAGAAAATGAACAGCATGGTAGTATGTTCCTAGAACCCTAGTCTCACAAAGCCAAGGCAGGATCATCACTAGATAAGGCCAGCCTAGACTACAGCAAGGCCCTGTCTCAAAAACAAAACAAAAACAAAGAGGAAAAACAAAAAGGCGCGAGGCAGCTGCTCAGTGTGCAGGTCCTGGTTCAACCCCCAGTGCTACTCCCCTCCCCACAAATGAAAACGGAGGATCTCACCAAGCGGGGATCGAGGGACCAGAGAGCGCTGCCCCGAGTTTTTAGCTCTCTCTGCCATTTGAGTTTACCACAACAAAAACACAAAAAGCTTCACCAGGGCCACCCAGGACAGGCCTGTCTCCTATAGCGCAAGCCTGGGCCCAGGTGAACCGCAGGAAGCAGGACTGACAAAGGGACAGAAAGGCTTCGGAGAACCTGGGATGGTCGGCTGTTGGGGCCACGGCCAGAGGTGCAGGGAGATGGCTGAGACCAGCTCTGCTGTCAGGGATCTGCCTGTGTCTGTGTGTACTGTACCACTGTGTGGGTGGGTTGTGCAGTCTCTCCCGCTGCCCAGCCCGTGTGGACGCCCCACCCGAGGGACTCCTGGCTGTCAGTGGCCGCTGGTGCAGAGGGACACGTAGCGTGGGGGTGCTCATTTCTGCATGCACGCAGTGAATGCACTCATACTCAGGTGCCTGCACAGACCTCAAGGATGGCAAGTGAAGACTAAGGCAGGTGCCCAGGTGCGTCTGGCGGGGGTCATAGCCCAGGGCCCAGGGGAGCTGGACTGGGCCCTGCAGTGTCAAATGCAGGGCAGCCAGATGGGCAGCTGTACCTCTGCCCAGACATGACCCCACGCCACCACAAGTGCCAGGAGAAAGGCTTGGCCGGCACTCGTGCCACCCTTTGCTGAGTCCCTGGGCCTGGCTGAGGCCCAAGGAGGAAACTGCTGCCCAGCCTGCAGCCGCTGGGAGCCGGCACAGGTGCAGAGCTGTCTGCAGTGTGTTTCCAAGCACTTGCCCTCAGCTGGCCCTCTCCACACGAGGGGCCATGCGCTCAGTGGGAGGGTGTGTCTGCTGTGAGATCCCCTTGGGGATCCACAGGCAGGCTGGCACGACTGAGCTGGGCAGAGGGCACAAGTGCCCGCTGCACTCTTGATGCTGTGTTGTGAGGATGCCCGGCCCTGTCCTTTCCCTCTCCCTGTAAGAGGGGCAGGAAGTCCTCTTGGTCATGGGAAGAGGTACTGTGGAGGAAGCCCTGGTGGGGACGGGACAAGCAGCCACCAGGCCTGATGGACCCGGGGTTGCCCTGCACAAGTCCCTAGATCATTTGGTCAGGGACTGCAGCATGGGCATCAGGGCCACCAGTGGCTCGAGGTGCACACAACCATTCAGCCCAGGCCTTGGTTGTGGGCGTGGCCTCGACAGTTTGACAAGTCCAGCTGTGTCAGGGCCCTGCCATCCCGAGGCCTGGGATGGTCCCTGCAGCCCTGGGTCCCACTCACCTTGCCCCAGGAAGCCCGTGGTGACCCTGGGCCAGCATCGCCAGAACTGGCCTCTTCCTCTACACCAGCCACAGGTCCCAGGGTGAGCGCAGGCATCTCCGAGGCTGCAGCCTGCTGAACCAGTAGGGCCCCCTCAGGGGATGCTGGGGTTCCAGGGCCATCAGCAAGGAGTGACTGCCCCCTGGGGCTTGTGCCGCCCCAGCCCCACTCCAGCCATTCCAGACGTTGCTCTTCCCAGCGCGCTCCAAGGGGCGGGTCGCTGCTCTGACTTGGCTTCTCCCCTGATGTTTGACTGGCCCTGTGCAGAAGGCCCTGAGCCCAGAAGCCATGGACCCCTCCGAGGCTGTGGCAAGATGACGGGGACCCTCCATCTACAGACTCTGCCAGGGCATCTCTGGCAGTGGAAAAAGCTCAAGCAGGGGCAGGCAGGGGTGGCCATTGGGTTGAGCTTTGAGGGCTGGAAATGCCACATGCCCACGCCGCCATCACCAGCGTCCCAGCAGTGCCAGGAGACAGATGGTGAAAGGCCTTGGAGGGCCACCCCAGCTCCGGCCCCAGGGCCCGGATGGGATGTGTCCATGTGCCCTTTCCTCCTCGCTCACTGCGTCCTGTGCAGCTCTCACCACAGGACCTCAGCACCTGGGGACACTCAGGCAGTGGCCCGTCCACAGCTCCGCAGCTCCCTGGGGTGGCCCCACCTCACCTCACACGCTCCTAACACTTCCCTGAAGGTGGCACCGCAGGCTGGGGGGGGGGCAGCGGGCAGCTGAAGCTGCACAGGGCTTCCACCTTGGCTTCGGGGTCCTGGCTGTCATTCCTGGCGCCCGTGGTGCCCTGCAGGGTACTACAGCTCCCCAAGCACCCTGCCCTTGCCTGGGGTCTGAGTGGTTTCTCTTCCAAAAGCTGCAAGATGGGGTGCTGAGCCAGGACTGCTGGGCAGGCGTGAACAAGGGGCAGATGCAAGAGTGGAGGGGACTTCGGGCACTGGGAAATGGCAGGTGCGGCGCGTTCTGTTATGACTTGGCAGGTTTGACGGAGACTAGGTCATAAGTAAAATGGTTATGGAAACCTTCTTAGGAATCAAAAACTTTACAATCAAAGGAAATTAAAAGTGGGAAATCAGCCAGGTGTGGTGGTGCAGCCTGCAATCCCATCCCTTGGGAGGCTGAGGCAGGAGGATCAATGTTAGAAACTAGCCTGGGCTACAAAGTGAGCTCTAGGCCAGCCTGAGCTCACTGCAAGACCATCGCAAAAAGACAAACAAAACAAGAGAACCCACCCCAGGCTGACCCAAGTGCCTCCCGGTGGGGAACACCTGTGGGAGGAGTGGACCTTGGGCCAGCTGTGGGGCCACTGCTGGTGTCTCAGGCTCCAGCAAGAGCTGGGTGGGCAGGGACCCACCACTGCCCTGAGGACTTGGCCGGATGGGCTGGGGACCTTGCACCGGAGCAGGTGTGAGCCAGCGTGCAGAAGTGGCCACTGCAGCCCTGCACGGGCTCCTTGTGTAGGCTTTGGGGAGCAGAGGGTTGGGAGCCAGACGACACCGACGAGAGTGGGTCGGGGAGGCGACATGAGACCCAGCAGGTCCTGCACAGGGGCAGGGGTGGCGGGCCAGGGTCTGTGCAGAGAGAGCGGCAGCAGGCCATGTAGAACCTCAAGCTCCCCGCGGGGCCCAGAGCGGGCACAGTCACACAAAGAGTGATGGCTGTGCCCAGGGTAGGAGTGCCCCGAACTGTGGGGAGCCTCTGGGTACAGGGGCTGGCTAGTGTGGGCCAACCCCACAGGGCCCCCTGCGCACAGCATCCATGGGGCCCAGTCTCATGGCTTGGAGGTTCTTGGCGAGCAGACGGCAGGGCCAGCACGTGGATTCCAGTGCCCTTCTCTGAGGACACTGCAGGCTCCTCGGGACCTGCCCTGGAGAGAGCCCAGCAGCTCTGGCCAGGGGAGGTGTTGGCCGCAGTGGATTTGATGAGCAGCTGGGGCCACTGTGAGCTGCAGTGGAAGCCCAGGCCTGGGGAAGTGTCACGCAGTGATTTCATCCCACACCATCTTGATTCTGGTTTGCCTGATCCAGGTTCTCTCTGGAGGGTGTGGGCCAAGGCCCACAGCAGGCGCTGGTACTGGATGTCACTCAGGGTAGAACTGCCTGACCAGGTCCTTCTTGTTGATCTTGCCCATCTGGTTCCGCGGGATCTCCTCCACCAGCAGGAGGTCTGAGGGCACCGCATAGGGGGCCAGGAAGCGCCTGTAGAGACAGCACCTCCTGAGGCACCTGTAGCCACACTACACTCACACACAGCCAGGACCCGGGGGTCTGGCCAGGGGTGGCTGGCCAGCGCGAGGGGGGATCTGGGTGCGAGGTGGGATCTGGAGCCCCCATGGGGCCAGCATCCCGGACCCTGTGTGTGTCCAGTCTGAACTCAGCTCCAGCCTTGCGTTCTTCTCATCCATACCACCAACTGCGACAGTCAGTGCAGGCCCAGTGAGTGCCAGGAGGAGCCCAGCCTGGGGCAGAGGTGTGCAAAGCTGCCAGCCTCTGGGGCTGGGCAGGCATTGGCTCCCTGGAGAGGCCCCCAGGGACCTCAGTCCCCAGACACCAGGACAGCCCTCACGGCACACCTGCTTTTTCTTTCTTTTTAACAAAATAATTGTTTAATCATAGCAGCAGCCACCCACTGACTCCTGCCTTTGCGACTGCTATGCTCCAACTGGGATTCTGCAGATCCAGGGAATCTGTAATTGCCCAGCTGTGTTGCCCTGATGAGCCAGGGACTCCTGCTGTGTGGAGCCTTGGGACCAGGACAAAAATACCTCTGCTGAGGAGGAGGAGCAGGAGGAAAAGGAGGAGGAAGAGAAGGGGAGGGAGATGGGGGGAAGAGATGGAGGAAAAAGAAGGGGGAGGGAAGGAGGTGGAAGAGAAGAAGATGGGGAGGAGGAAGCGGAGGAGGAGGAGGCGGTGAAGGAGGTAGAAGAAAAGGAGGAGGAGGTTGGAGAGGAGGAAGCGGAGGTGGTGGAGATGAAGGAAACGGAAAAGGAAGGGGGGAGGAAGAACAGAAGAGGGAGGGGAGGAGGTGGAAGGGAGATGAAAGAGGAGGAAGCCGAGGAAGAGGAGGTGAACGAGGTGGAGGAGGAGGTGGTGAAGGTGGAGATGAAGGAGGCGGAGGTTGGGGAGGAGGAAGTGGAAGAGGTGGTGGAGGAGCTAGAGGAGGAGGGGGAGAGAGGCAGGGAAGCTGAGGTGCCACAGATTTAAAGACCATGGGGGGACACAGCTCCAGGTGGAGCCCAAAGCATCCTAGGCTCCTACGGTGTGCTGCAGATAGTCAGAGAGCCTCGCTGGCCCTTCTGCCTGCCCGGGATGTGGTATGGCCTGGGAGAGTGGAGGCACTAGGGCACAGATGTAAGATGGACCCTTAAGCCCTGGGGCGGGGAGGGGGACAGTGCTCAGGCCAGCAAGGACAGGGACAAGGCTGGGCAGAGTCCACAGGGGCACAGGGACCTAGGAGCCCTGCACGTGGGAAGGGGCTGAGTGATGGTCCTGGCCTGGACTGGGGGTCCCGGGGGCTCGTTCCCAGGGGTGAGGCCCAGCAAGGTTTGGGGACTTTTCCTAAAACCAAGGAATACTCTTTTGCTTGTGTCCCAAGCCTGGCTGCAGGCTCACCTGGGGAGGAGTGCCTGTTTCCAGCCTACCTGGCCCAGTCCTTGAGATCGCTGTAGCACAGTGAGTGTCCGGCTTTCACAACGACCACTGCTATGACCCGCTGGCCCCACGTCAGGTCTGGAACGCCAATCACAGCCACATCTGGAACAGAAGAGCAGGCTGGGCTGCTTGGGGTCAGCGGGGTGTGCGTGCGTGCGTGCGTGCGTGCGTGCGTGCGCGCGTGCGCGGCACCCCTGCAGGCCACACACGCACAGGTGCCTGTCCTGCTGAGATGGGCAAGCCACACGGGAGCCCTGAGTGGGCACGTGGCTCCCAGGAGCCCTGCCGGCGGGCGGAGGGGCCTGGGTCCAGAGGGTCCGCGCTCTCACCTGCGATGCCAGGGTGGGCCAGCAGGTGGCGCTCCACCTCCAGCGCGCTGACCTTGTACCCTCCGGTCTTGATGATGTCCACAGACGTCCGGCCTCGGATCCAGTAACTGCCGTCCTTGAACACTGCAGTGTCCCCTGAAAAAGTGAGCTTGGTAATGGTACGGGCCGCCTGGCCAGCAGAACACTGGCCGTGGAACTCGGGGTGCCATGAGGGTCCCGGGTCCCCACTCCCATGTAGGGCATGCCGCACCCCACAGCAGGTCTGTCTCTGCTGCACCATCACCAGGGAGGGGGCTGGCACAGTCCAGCCCGGGTACGCCTGGCAAGTCTCTGCACGGGCACCCGGGGCCCCATTCCTGGCAGGGCAACTAGGAATCTGTCATCAGCGGACAGCATGGCCTTCCCAACACAGTGCCCAGCCCCAAGTCTTGTGGCTCTGGCTGCCCGGGAGGGCCATGCCAAGAAGGTCCAGCCACACCTCAGGGCCCCCAAAGCTTCCAGGCCTCACCCTGGGTAAGTGCAATGGCTCGTGCTTGCAAGATCCACTGTGGTGGGGTTGGGTGGTCAATGCCGACCACTTTGCGATGGGGGGGACCCCTGCCCCTGCCCCCGACCTCACCATCCCCGTGCAACCACCCGGCTTTGCCCCCCTCTCCCTAGTGGGGTCCGGGCATGGTGGCACCCCAGTGGGCTCCCCCATAATCACAACCACATGCAGGCATGGGGACACCCCTTTTGTCATATACTCCTGCACCTCGCGGGCCACTGTTGGCATAAATCATGAACATCCCACCGTCTATCCTGCGGCCTGACATGGGATGGTGCCATCCATCGCCCTGCTCCTCGCGACCTGTGGCTGGGGCACTTGCCTGCCCATTAGACGCAATGACAGGGCTTGGGGTTGCCGACGGACGAGGGCCAGCAGTGGCTGGATGCAGCCTGCCCTGCACTCGGGGGACTGTCATGGCTGGGCAGCAGCCCGCCCCCAGGGACTCTCACAGCCCCAGGCCCCCAGCCTCTCCTGTCCTCGCCTGGAAGAGGCAGTGCTTGTACCACACCAGGGGCCAGCTCTGTGGACCACTGTGCTGCCCTGGTCTGGGCTTGCTGGCTGAGTCCTGAGTGCTAGCCTGCTGTGTCCTCAGGGGGAGCCCTGGTTGGTGGCAGCCCTCATGTACACAGCAGTCCTGCCCATTTAGGGCCAGGTCGAGGAGTCACCCTGGCGGATTCACCTGCTCTTGGGAACACTTCTCTCCACACTGCTAGGGCCTCACTTCCGGGCAGCAGGACCTTGGAGTTCAGGTTCCTCGGACCGCATGACCCAGGGGCTGTTGCCACCAGAGGATCCGGGTACAGAGAAGGGCAGAGAGGCAGCCTGGGAGCAGAGTGTGCCGACCCTGGCACCCACGATGGAGGCCCAGGCAAGGCCATTTGCACAGCCGCGCTTGAGACCACTTCCTGTTGGAGGAGGGAGCTCTGTGAGCAGCAGGGGCACACACGGGCAACAGGCATCCCTGTGGGCAGAGGGTGCTGCCCAGCAGCCTCCCTGGGAGGAATGAGTGAAGGATCAGGTTCGCAGCCCAGCTCGAGATGCATGTCTATCACCCTGGAACTCTGGGAAGCTGAGGCGGGAGAATCTCAAGTTTGAGCCCAACCTGGGCAACTTCATGACTTTGGAGAACATGTCTCAAAATTAAGGGGGAAAATGTGGGGCTGACGATGTAGTTCAGTGTGAAGGCTGTGAGTTTAACCTCTAGGAGTGAAAAATAACCTCCCTACCCCCCCCACAAAAAACCCCATGCCCCAAAGTGCTCAAGGGCTCAGGCCAGATAGCACTGAGCCAAGGTGAGGGGGTGTGGGCTGAGGTACAGGCAGGGAACTCGCTCAGTGCCTTCCCAGGGGCCCTGTGCCTCCTTTGTGACCTCAGGTGGCACCCCATCTGCCCCTCGAGGCCCAGCAGCTTCCTGTCCATTCCTATCCTGTGGGCTCGGTGCGGAGGATGCCAGGATCCCACTGCAGAGATTCTCCAGAGAGAAGGGATGGTGGCTTGTCCTCCTAGGACCCAGTCCTGCCACCGAGGGCCAGGGACACTGAGCTGAGGTTCATGGGGCCTCAACAGAGATCAGCACAGGGAAGGGAGGAGCCAGTGCCCAGCGTGCATCTAGGGCGCCATCCGCGCGTGGCGGGCACATGGCCACCCGGCACAGGGCCCAGAGGCGGTCCCCCCTTGAAACGCACTCAACAAGTTAAACGGCTTGCTTCTTATGGCAACATCTAGGTCAAGCCACAGGAACTGTGGACACAGAGCCCCTGCCACATACTTGGCCCTCGCTGGTGCTCGGTGAGGGCGTGTTGCACTGGGACCGTGGAGCACAGGCAGAACCCCATTCCAAAGGCTTTTGCCTGGCCTTCGGGTGCAGAGCCGCTTCACGTCTCTGCCCTAAACTGTAACTGGAAATAAATCTGTTACTCAGATTCCAATCGTTGGTTATCTGTGCCCCCCCAGGGTCTCCTGGGGACACCACGTGCTGCCCACAGGGTCAGGATCAGCTCCTGCCAGGGGCCCAGGACCACCTGCTCTGAGGGCCGCCCGGTCACGTCTGCCTGGCCTCCTGGCCCCTGGCTTCCAGGGAGGGGCGAGGAGAAGGGCTAGGCCATGCCACTGGGCTTGGCGAGGGCCACTGCCTGCATGCTCCAGGAACACTGGTGCCTGTGTGGGGGACACCAGCTGGCTCCATGTGCCAGGGAGGCTCTGGGATCCATCCCAGGGGCCACGCTGAGGAAGACACTGCTACAGCGGGAGGCAGACAGGTGTAGCTCTGCGAAACAGGCCTCACCTGAAGCTAGCCGGCAGCTGACCACACATAACCTGGCTCTCCTAGAGATCAGTGGTGTCACAGGGGGCCTGGGGCAGTGGTGGAAAGTAGCACATAGACAGAAGTATCACAGAGGCTAGGGGATCCCCACCCAAGCCGGGGACGCTGTCACAGGCAGGCTTTACACCAAAGGCTCTGGACACACAGCCAGATGGGGCTCAGGGCAGGTGAATGGGGCTCCAGGGCCTGTGGAGCCCGGTCCCACGCAGCCAAGAGTGTCGTCACCCTCAGGACGGGAGGATGAGAACAGCAGGGGGCAGCTGGCCCCTGGTCTCCAGGGCAGAGGCTGCCTGGGCTGGGCAGGGACAGGGTCCATTGAGTGCAGCAGGGCTGTCCCACAGTAGAGCCATGACAGAGGGCCAGGGCGGGCTGCAGTCCGGCCCCTGGCTGGAGAACACTGGGCTCTCCAGCTTCCTGCCACAGTGGCACTTGCTGGCTAATGGAGGCCACAAAGACACCACCAAGATGTGGGAACTTGACAAAACGAACTTGAAAGCCCGAGCTCTCTGCCTCAGCCTGGTGGCTTTAGGGCTGCCCATCAAGCCAGGGACAAGTCATGCGCTGATCTGGCACTGGCATTGGGCTCTGCGCTGGGCAGTGCCGCTCCAGGAGGTGGGCTCAGGGCCAAGGCCCATGCTGGCCTTCATACGTGTGTCTGCACCGTGGCTGGCTCCAGAGAGCTGAGAGAAGACCACTGGACCATAAAAGAAACCCGTGACTTAGGGTGCGCTATCGATCCAAAACTCAGTAGCCTCCATCCCTGGGGATGGCTGCTGAACACAGCACAAGGGCCTGGCCACAGCAGCTGAGACCACACAGCGCTCGGTGCAGGCCCTAGCCCGCTCGCATGGCCTTGGCAGAGAACATGCTGCTGTGGACAGAGCAGAGGCAGGGCTCGTGCCCAGCGGGGGTGCCCTGTCCCCCATGCTAGCCAACACGGGTGCAACTAGGTCCCCACAGTGCCCTGTGGAGGGGGAGTATGCTCACAGCTCATCTGGCCCAGGTCTGTGATGTTCTCAGGGTAGGAGTGAGCGTGCGGGTCACTGCCCCAGCCCAGGCTCGCTGGGTGCCGACCGTGGGTGACTGCGGCATAACTCTGCCCTGAGCGCCCAGACTGTGCGTCCCAGGCCATGGGCAGCAGTGCGGGCGGAGGTCCAGGCCGCATCCTCTGACAGCTGCCATGCCCCTTGGCAAAGCTGCTTCAGGTGACGGCCGAGACTGCTGGGAGCAGGAGAGCCCCTGCTAACAGGGGCTGCTTGGCGAGGGGTACATGCGGTGGCAGGCACCAGAGTGCAGTCCCTGCACACGGTCCCTTGGCAGTGCAGTGACAGGAGGGTCACCAGCTGCGTGTGAAGCAAGACCCATTGTCCTGGGAAGGACTGGTCCTCGTTCCCTGTCTGCCCCCCCTCCCCCCTGCACCCCTGCTCCTCACTGGCTGTTGTCCTCTGGCCTGGGCCGGTTCTCTAAGGATGCACACTGCTGGCTTCCCACAGGCTGGAGGCGTGACTGGCGGATGTCGGCCGCACAGAAGAAGGGGGTTCGTAGTTCCGAGGGTGCCACCAGGCCTGCCACAGGGCACTGATGAATGGTCCTCCCCAAGCCCTGGTGGCTCGACTGCCTGCTGACAGGCCACTGTGGGCACATGGCTGCAGCCAGGTGGAGGCTCAGCTAAGGACCCCAGGGCCTGGCTCCCAGGGGCACTGCCAGTCTGGGGCTGAGGTCCTAAGGCAGCGACAGTGAAACTTTTAGAGAACAAGTGCCAAATTGCAACCTCAAACCCACTTATTTATCACAAAGCACCAACACTGCCTTAAACCTGAATACTGAAGTCTACAAAAAGCAACTCTACATTAACATCTTTTATTTTAAAAGAAAAACAGATGAGCCATAGATTCACCACCATTGTCCTCAGGTCACCTGTCCACCTGGACCCAGAGGTCCTGGACCCAGAGGTCCTGGACCCAGAGGTCCTGGGCCATCTGCCCGCTTGGACCCAAGGCCCTGGAGTCACCCACTCACGTGGCCTGGATGCCAGAGTCAGCTGCCTGCTTGCCTGGGTGGCTGACTAGAGGAGGGACCTCTGACTCCTCCATGGGCCACCAGGGCCTTGTGAGGAGCAGGGACAGCGTGAACACGTGGACAGCTGCAGGTGGCCACGCTCCCTCTCTGTCCCTAGAGGCCAGCTGCTGAGGAGCAGGTACCAGCCGGCCTGACGCCAGGACTCCTGTGGCAGGAGGTGTGGCAGGGAGAGGGTTAAGTTTAACTTGCCCTGATTTCCACTTAATCTCACGCTCTCCTGGTAGGAGCAGCAGCTGCAGCTGATTGCAGCCCTCATTATGCAGCCTGTACTGCTAATGGCCTGTGACAAAGGCTGGCGGCTCCCAGGCCCGGCCGGCCGGCCGAGAGCCAATCACACACACTCCCTTCCTGCTTCCAGCACATTACAATAGAATTAAACTGAATTTCAAAATCATTTTCTCCCAGGGATGTCTCCTTGCGATAATTAATGCATGCTTCTCCTCTTCAGCAGAAACAGCCCACGGCCCGCTGCCCCCAGCTCCGAGCCCCACCTCAGCAGCCCATGGCTAGCTCTGAGCAGTTCAAGGAAGGACCAGCATTGTTTTATCCAGTTGTAAAACAAAGAATGTGGCCACGCAGCGGCAGCCCCGGCACTGTCAGGGGACTGCTTGCAGTGAGGCTGCCCAAGGCAATAGTATGTTTCTAAATTCGTGGTGCTGGAAGGCAACGGTGTCCCTCCCACCTGGCAGCTCACCCAGTCAGCATCTGACCACATCCTGTCACAGAGTGGGGATCCAGCCATAGCCCCTGAGCCCTTTGGTCCCCACCTCTACTCTGCATCTCATTCCGGGAAGGTGGCATCCCGTGGAGCCTGGGGCTGGGTTGCATTTGGGGGCAATAAGGACACCAAGGACATCCGTCCCGTGACCCACCTGCCAGCCGGCACTCCAGGCCCACTCGGCCACGTCTGTGCTTCTCTGTAGACTGCACTCCACCATGGGCCTGGCCCTTCTGCCCACAGCTGCGGCTGGTGAGGGCTGCAGCCACAGCACACCCAGGGCTGCTGTGCTGAAGTGGGGCAGGTGGGGTGCACTGGGCCGACTCCTCAGTGGCGAGGGCCTGGTGTCTGCTTTGAACTGCCCTCTCCACTGGCGACCTGGCTCCCGAAGGGGCTGGACAGGTGACCCTGCTCTTCTAGCCCAACAGAGAGGCCCTGGACCACTGCTACACCCACCAGGAAACCACCTACAAAGCCCCCTCAGCTGCTGCGCCTGCAAGCTCTGCTCCCCCCGCTGCGTGTCACTATGAGCCAGAGTAACACAAGAAAGAGGCTCTTTTCCCCAGAAAATTTCATCTTCAAAATTAGGAAACAGGCCAGCCAGATAGCTCAGCAGATTAAAATGCCCGCTTAGGCAGACACAGGGACTGGGGTTTGATCCCTGGTGTGCCGCGCTGGCCCTGCCCCTCGGTCCTGCTGAGACTGCAATTGAGACTTGGAGTGGTGGCGCATACTGTAATCCCCAGCGCTTGGGAGGCTGAGAACAGAGGATCACTATGAGTCTGTAGTGAGACCCTGTAGTCCCTGTACTGAATACATTAAAAAAAAATTAGGAAACAAAGCCGGGGGCTGGGGTAGAGCTCAACGGCACAGTGCCTGCCTAGCAAGTGTGGGGCCCTGAGTTCAAGTTCCAGCACCCCGAATAAAATGAAATGAAGCCAGATGTGATAATACACACTTGTCAGACTAGTGCTCTTGGAGGCCGAGGTGGGAGGATCTCAGGTTCAAGCCCAGTGAGCAATTTAGCGACTTAGAGAGACCCTGTGTTAAAATTTTAAAAAAGGAGGGCTACAGACAGAGCTAAGTACAAAGCACACTCACCCAAAAATTTTAGAAATACAGACAGGCAAAAAGAAAATGACTACCCAGGATCCCACCCTCCCAACATGTTCTAACAACATCCTTCTGGAAAGAAATATGGTCGTGACTACGTACAATTGCAAACCGTGTTTTTCTCCAAGACCCCAGCGAGCTGGAAGCCACAGGGAGGCACAGGCCGAGGCTCTGCAAAGCTCGCTCCGTGGGACCCTACTCCGACAGCCACTGCTGAGGGGCCGCATTCACCGCTGCTGGCCAGCAGGAAGCAGGCAATGAACTCCTGAGTGATGCCATCAGCCACACCAGAATAAACCACACAGATGAAGGGGAGCCAGGAGGGACCCCAGCAAACGTGGGAAGCACGGAGAGGCCAGCGTCCCAAGCAGTGTGCAGCTGTACTGGAATGGGTTTCCTGACCCCAAGGCAGGAGGCCTCAGGAGAGGGGCCTGGGACGGCACCTCTGGTGTGGACACACACGGGGCTGAGGGACAGCATGGCAGCCACGTCCACGGCAGGGGCCAGTGCTGCCCAGGAGCCCCAGGGTGCCCCAACCTGGCTCTTCCTCCTGGGCCCCCTCATCCTGCTGGCCCTGCCGCCCCCCACCTTGCCAGGGTCCTACCTGTCCTGAACCAGCCATCGGAGGTGAAGGCACTCTTTGTTTCTTCTGGATTATCCCAGTACTCTCGAAATACTGAGGGTCCCCTGACCAGCAGCTCCCCTTCCTTTTCCTCGAGTCCTGGGGTCACCTGCAGAGGGCAGCAGGACATGCAGGTCAGAGAAGGCACACAGTTCTCCAGGTCGCCACTGCCCCAGGCCACTAGGGCCACTTCAGCTGCCCTGCAGGCCAGGCACTACCTGACATCAGACACAGGTATGAAGTCTGAATACGTGGCCTGTAATGGGCATGACCCCAGTGTGCAGAGCAGTGCCTTATTACCAGCCATGGGGCTGCCGGGCCCTTCTCAGACATCCCACAGGTCCTGCTGGGCAGTGGGGGCTGGGGGCGGCAGCACCCAGAGGCCTTGTGGGGCTGAAGACGCGAGGAGGGCCCGCTAAGGAAGGGGGGTCCACAGTGAGGCGGAGGCGTCGGAGCGATGGCATTACTCTGGCTCCCGTGTCACAGGAGGCTCAGAGTCCCAGGCCACTGGCCCTGTGGCTCCCACTGCTCTGTCCTGGCTGGCTGGAGCCAGTGCTGTGCCAGGTGAAGAAACAAACTCGGGAAGCAGCCACGCCCTCTTTTTAAAAGTCCAGGGACCTCTGAAATAGGCTGCAAAGCATGCAACTTGGCTTCCTCACGCTTTGCTGCCCCACAGTGCCTCAGTTTGCCCTGTCTTGCTGCCCCACTACCTGCCTGTTCAGGAGAGGTCTGGGTTTGTTTTTCACAACTAATCTACACTCTTTATTTAAGCCTGGCTGGTTTTTCCACTGCTGTCTCTTATTGGTTCTGCTGCTACGGCAACACACGTGCGCAGGTGTGAGCTTTGCAAAGATGCCCTGGAGGAAGCCACCCAGAGGGACACAGGGCCCAAGCCAAAGGAAACACACATCCTCTGAGGTGAGCAAGACGGGGTCTCCTCCATCTCCCAACATCCAGGAGCCACGAGGAGAACCAGGTAGCATCTGCTCCCAGGGAGACACGCGCCGGGGCAGAGGTGGCACGGCTGTTGGGCATCTGTCCAAGGCTTTCAAGAACATGTTATAAAAATGCTCCAAAGAGAAGGGCAAACATTGGAAATAAGTGAGACAATTCGGAGGCCTCAGAAAAGAAATGAAAGACACAAGCAGAACCAAGTGGAAATTTTAAAGCTGAGAAATGCAGTAGCAGAGTAAGAACATGGCGCAGTAGGCTCCCCAGCAGAGTGGCCATTGCAGAGAAAGGACACCAGGAGCCTGGGGACAGAGTGGTGCATCCACGTGCCAGGCAATGGACCCCAGGCCAACGTGCTCACTGTGGGCTTCGGGAGGAGAAACAGCTGTGTGCAGAGAGATGGGCAAAATCTGGCTGAAAGCCTGTGATCTCAGGAAAAGCTACAGAGTCAAGAAGCTCAGAGACCCCAGACAGGACCAGAAGCGCAGGCCCCAGCACACGGCAGTCCAGGCATGAAACCCAAAGACAAAAGGAAGTCTGGAGAGCCGTCAGAACAAACAGCACATTCCTTAGAGCAGCAAGATGAGGTGGATGACTGGGGATCTCTCTTCAGAAACGAGAGGCTACAAAGAGGTGGAACAGTGTTTTTAACGTGCTGAAAGAAAGTAATTATTTGGGCTGGAGAGATGGCTCAGTGGTCTGGAGCGCCTACTTGGAACAAGCTTAGCAAAAGCATCAGGGACCGCAGTTCGATCCCCCAGCACCACATGCCAGCCAGCCCGCCCCCTGGTGGGCTGAGCTGGCC
>NW_004524791.1:2805172-2827441 GCF_000260255.1 Octodon degus
AAAAAAAAAAAAAGTAATACCTGTCATGAAGACAAACTTCACAAAAAAAAAAAAAAGAAAGTAATTATTGACCCAGAATTCCAAATCCTGTGAACATATCCTGCTGGGAGAAAGATGAACCAGGCCCTTTTAGTCTGTCAGACGCTGTGTTTTGGAGGACGTGCTGCAGGCAGAGCTGGCCTCAAGTAGCCATGACGCCAGGTCCTGCAGCTCGGGCAGACCCAGAGGGAGCCCCAACGTTGACACTGAAGGTAAGGCAACCCGGAGGTCGGCTGCTGGCAAGCAGGTGGCCTCGCTGTGCCCCTCCATGCTCTGTGCCCTTTATGAGGGGTGGAGCCGCCCCAGGTTTGTCTACCAGCACCCACACGTGCAGGGGTGGTGGTACAGGCACTGAAGGGCCCGAGCGGCAGCACCTGGAAGAGCTGACTTACGTGTGCTAAGCAGACAGTGAAGAGCAAGCGCGGGCACTGCACTCCCCAGAGCAACTGCTGCAGGGTGACTCAGAGACACAGGAACTACTTCCCAGGCAGGACAGAGCCCTGAAGCACAACCCCAAGAAGGCCATGAAGGAGCCCTGAGTGAGAGAGCCAAGGGGTCACCAGCAAACAATATGACAGAGGACTACGTCACAACATGTCAGAGCTCCAGTATACATACATGGTTCAAACCACCCATTCAATGACAACCGGGCAGCCTGGATCAGGGCGCACGCAGGCCACGCACATGCTGCCTGAAAGAAGCTCACCTCAACTCCAACTATGTTGGTGGAGTGGGGCGATGGGACAGAATCACATTAAAATGTAAACACTAGTCGAAAGAATGAAGTGCTTTCAATGATATCAGACAAATAAACTAGCAATGAGGATGATCAACAATATTCCAGGGGCTGGTGGGATGGCTCAGTGGTCTAAAGCACCTTCTTAGAACAAGCTAAGCTAAGCAAAAGCACAGCAACCCCGTTCAATCCCCAGCACCACATGCCAGCCAGGCCGCCCCCTGGTGGGCTGAGCTGGCCACACACACACACACACACACACACACACACAAATTAAAAAACAAAAAACAAAAAACAATATTCCATGGTAGCAATAGGCCAAGTCACCAAGAAGACACAATAGTCAAAAATACGTGTGTACCAAGTTAGACTCAAATCACGTGAAGCAAAAGCTGAAAGCAAAAACAGACCGTCCAGCCAGAGAACACAGCACCCTCCGTGGTGGTGGGGAGGGGAGCGAGCAAACCAGGGAGCCCACAGGCTGGCGAGGCAGGCGCCAAGGGACCGCGGCCGGGCGGCCGGGCCATGTGACACCCTGCAGCAATGTCTTTCCTCTCAAACACTCACTGCCACAGTGCCCATTGTCATGTATTCTCACTCCAATAGTGCCTTTCTCAGGCTTAAGCTTTCCACGAGGTTCTGCCTTTATCTTTCATTTCTTTTCTGCGGCTTCCTGGCCGTGTCCTTGCAGGGGCAGACTGTCTCGTATCTGAGCTGTCTCACTAACGCTCTGAGAAGAAGGAGAAAGCGCCGGGACCGGCACCTTTCGGCTTCGTGGAGAGAGCCAGGACTCAGAGCTCCTGCGACAGAAGCGTGACCTCTGGGAACTAGGCACCCTGGGGACGGACGCAGCCCTTGATGGCCTGCCCCTGAGGTGAGCGGGCTGAGGAGGGGATGTCGAAGCTGTCCCCAGCTCTCCGTACACAGTGATAGCTGGGGACGATGTGGACTAGGAAGACAGCAGGGAGGCTGGGGCTGGGCCTGAGGCAGAGGCCGAGCAGTCTGTTGTGGAGCGCATGTGAAGAAGCGAGGGAATGGAGAGAAACAAGTCTGCAGCGGCCCCCTCCGCCACTGCGTGCACAGGAGGAGCAGGCTTCGTGTCTGGCCGCCCTCCTCCTCCTCGCAGCAGGCAGCAGGCACAGCTGCATGCCCACTTATCTGCCAGTGGACCCCATTGTCCCTGGCTGTGCTGGGCTCTCCTGCAAGCAAACAACTTGAAAATAAATAAATAAACAAAGAGACAATGCCTGATGCACCACAGGGCCAGATGCCACTCTGCCTTTAGCTCAGGTTTGGCCAGGAGGCAAAGTTCAAAATTGTTTTCTTGGTCACCATGCACCCCAGGGGGCCTGCCTGCTTGGAGGAGCCTCAGGCTACCTTGTGTGGTAGTCAGGCCTGCCAGACCCGTGCTGGACTCAGAGGCAGGCGCACGGCTGGGGTGAAGGTGCCCAGGGCCTCTGCGTGCTCTCTCTGCAGGCGGCCAGCCCATGGTGTTCTGCCGGGTGTCCCAGCCTGGGGGGCGCTTCCCAGCTGTCCAGGTGCAGGGTGGGGGACCTCCTTTCTATTTCAAGTATGTTACATCTCGTCTCGGGAAGAGTTCTCTGCAGACAGGATGATTAGAGTGCTGAGGCAGGGGTGCATCAGGTGGAGCCGGCAGCTTGCCACTGCAGGTGCCAGGCAGTTAAATTTCATTTTAATTTAAGACAGAGCTGCTCTGTACCCACCCTGTCTTCCCTGACATTTCTGCCACTTCCTGTGGAGCAGGTGTTCTCAGTGCCTGGTGGGAGGACTAGGAGGACTGGGAGGGTGGGGCAGCCCAGGGGCTGCCTCCAGGGTGGGGGTGGCACACACTCTCTGACCCAGAGCGCATGCGCCCCTTAGTGACCAGTGTCCTGGAGGTGAGGCCGACCCTGGAGAGTGCAGACCTGAGGCCAAGGGCAAGGGCAGCGAGTGTAGCTGCCCCAAAGTGGTGTTCCTGGGGCTGGGGTCAGGCAGAGACCCAAGGAGGAGCAGGGACCTGGACAAGGGCAGGGCAAGAGGGCTCAGGGAGGCCTGGGCAGCTGCAGGAGGAGGAGGCTTCCTGGAGCAGACACTTGCTTCCAGGCAGTCCCCAAGCCTGCACAAGCTCCTGCCATCTACCTGCTCGCTGTGCGCCACCCACACCCACAGCTCGGTCCCAGACCCCTCTATCTCTGGACTCCTCACTGGGGTGCTCAGCACCAACTGTGCAGAAGTGACTGCCCTTTGGGTCCAAAGGCTGTTTTCTGGGAGCCCTAAACTCTATAGCTTAGGGTCCCTGATGACCACAAGTCCTTAGCTCTTAAAGTCCCAGTGAAACAACATGATGTCACTCCTTGTGGTCACCCCTGCTGCCTCCAGAGCAGGGCAGGACAACAGAGGGCTCCAGCAATAGGTCCACCCCTAATAACAGCAAAGGGACATGGTGCCTGTGGGGAGCGGTGACCGTGTCAGTCAGCAGGTCACCCCCACATCCCCTCAAGGGGTGTGGTTCTGGCTTCTCTGCAGGACTTGATGATCCCCTGTCCCTACCTTGAAGAGGAGCCAGCCAGGCACCGAGGGGCAGCTGGGTGCATTCGAGCATGGGTCCATTTGTCCCCTGTCCATGGGTGAGGCCCGGAGATCCTGCAAACCCTCAGCTGCACATCAGTGCCCCATGATCTGTGGTACCTTTGTCCCCTGCATGTCCCCCTCAGCATGCACGGTGTATGGGTAGCCGTCCCTCTGTGGGCTCTCTGAGATGATGCGAACCTCCACTTTGGGCAGTGGGGTCCCCACAGAACCTGCAGCAGGGATATGGACCAAAGGCAGCAGTTAGGACCGGAGAGGAACCCACCCTGGGACTTGGTGTCAGGGAGATGCAGGGACCCACATGGGATGTGTGCCGCCCAGGGGTGTGTGTGCAGACTGGGCCTGGGTGACAGCTGCCCATGACAGCAGTGGTGCCCCCACATGCTGCCACTTCCACACAGCTGACCCAGGACCTTGGAGAGCTCACAGCCACAGTGGCAGGCGCACAAGGAGGAGCTGATGTGAGCTAGAACAGAAGAAAGCAGGACTCACTGGTGCTGCTGCCAGGCACAGAGCTGGGAGTCCAGATTCAAGGCAAGACCCCTCCGTCTGCACACCCTGGCTGACTGCGCTCTAGCTGGGCTGAGACCAGACACACCCAGGGCACCCTCATTGACTTGCCAGATGCTGGGAAGGAGGCCACGCAAAGTTCCCTTGGAAGAGCTGGCTCCCTCCCGCAGGGGGCAGGCATTGGGAGTGATGGTGCCACCTTTGTCACCTGCAGCCACTGCCACACTCAGGCACCGTGCTCACCTACCAGGTACCCAGGTCTGCTCAGCACCCAGGGTAACCCCTGTGCTGTGGGTCCACGCCATGTGCTCACAAGGGGGAGGCAGAACCCAGCCCACGCATTCTGCCCTGCCCAAGATGGCACCAGTGCAGCACCATCCTGCGTGGCCCCCCACACCAGCACGGGCTGATCTAGAGTGACCCTGGTTCACATGACATTGGGGCTGGCAGAGCAGGGCTGGCAGGGCATCCATACACGAGCACCAGACTGCTGTCCTCACGGCCGTGCCAGGCCCCAGAGCTCACTCTGAGGCTCCATGGTCTTTATTTTTACCACCAAAATCAACGGGGTCCCACGAGGGACCTCCAGGAGGGCAAATCAATACTTTCCCACCAGACTCTCAGCAAGGCCTGTGCATGGCAGCCTGTCCTGGGAAGAGGACCAGGCCCCCACGCCAGCATCCTGCTGCAGAGGCCAAGGGCTAGTGGGCTGAGGTGCCTTCCCTCCCCATCTTCTAGGCCACCAGGTCCTGCAGCTCCTTCTCCCATGTCCCGCTTGTCAGTGAGGGACCAGGAGGTGGACAGGTGGCTGCCCGCCACGTTCTGGCCACAGGACGTGCTCATGGGCAGCCTGAAGCAGCTCCTCTGGGGCTGAGTTCTGCGCTACAATGACTGCATGTGCAAGGGCACAGCGAGCCTCAGCAAGGGTACAGCAAGCAGGGCCAGGAGGTGGCTCAGTGGAATAAGCACTTCCCTGGCAAGTGCAAGGGCTTGAGTTCAATCCCTGGTTCCGCCAAGAAAAAAGGATACAGCAAGCACAGAGGGTGCTGCCTGAGGAGGGTGGCCCCTGCCGAGCCTCTGCCTGTACCTCGGGGCACCCCACTGTGGGACTGCACCAGAAGGCAGCCTGCCTGAACACGGAGGACACTAAGCCCCATTTCCTGAGGGAACCCTACAGGGGACACTGGATCCACCACTCTGCCGGGGCATCCTCCCTCTCTCTGCTTCCCTTCTGAATCCCACCTGGGCCATGCAGAGCACCTCCCAAAGAGGGCGCCCAAGCTGTGCCCAGCAGGCCGGGAACTGCGCTCAGGAGGATGCATGGCTGGGGGATCTGTGGGTTTCCTGAGCTTCACCATCCTGGAGGTCAAGAAGGTCCTGAGATGCAGCCAGCAAGGGCAGCCACACGGACAAGGCCCACAGGAAGAAGGGAGAGGGTGCCTGGCACCAATTGCTGCACTGTCAGGCTGTGGCAGTGGCTGCAGGTGACAAAGGTGGCACCATCACTCCCAATGTCTGCCCCCTGCGGGAGGGAGCCAGCTCTTCCAAGGCAACTTTGCGTGGCCTCCTTCCCAGCATCTGGCAAGTCAGTGAGGATGCCCTGGGTGTGTCTGGTCTCAGCCCAGCTAGAGAGTGGTCAGCCAGGGTGTGCAGCCTCAGCTTGATCACCACTCTGAAGGGCACAAGAGCTCGGGCGCAGTGCTCACCCTTGCAGTTGCCCCTTCTCGCTGGGCCCACCTTTTCCCTGTACTATGCCTCACAAAACTGCACGGGCCCCACACTTGCACAGGGATCGTGGCCAGGAGATTCATGGTGAAGAAGCTGCCAGCCAGGAAGGATGCTCGGCTGGAGCAGGGCAGAGACGGGGTCTGCACTGTTTGCCGCTGAGGGGACAAGAGGGGACAAGCCGGTCCAGCCAGCAGGTCAGGCTGAGTAAGGAGCAGCTCAGGGCTCTCCCGCCCCGCACCGCCCTCAAGCAGGGCTCTCTGCTTGCTTTTCCCAAACCACCTTGGTTTAGCAAAGGCCACACTGGCTCCAAAACACAGCCTGCTGCACACTCGAACATCTCTGGATCCCACATCTTGGTCAGCAGGAGGTTGTGGAAGCCTGAGCCCCTGCCACCCTCCCCCAGCCCATGACTTCCATCTGGCCCTCATCACCTGGACAGGGACCACCACATTATGTTGACACACAGAGAAAGATAAAGCAACCAGAAGCCAGAGAGCTTCCTTGGACAGGCAGGGCCCATCCAGCTGAGCGCAAAGCCACGAGGAAGGCAGACAGCAGCCAGGATGACACCACACACTGCCAGCCACCAGCGGGACCTGAGTCACACAGACACCCTCCACATGCACAGCCAGAGGTGGCAGCCTCTCAGGGACAGGGGGGAGCATGTCTGTCCCTGCAGTGGCATGCAAGTTGCCCCCAGCAGGGCAGGTTCCAACACCTGGCAACACCCCAGGCCAGGTATGCACCTGAGAATAAACCTGTGCACACCCAGAAAATCTGCATCCGTGTGCACAGCACAGCCACCTGTGAGCAATGGCCCTTAGAAAGAAGCTGGATGTGCTTTAGGTGGGGGCCAGGCTCAGAATAGTGCTGCACAGACACCCTGGGACAGAAGGGGACGAGCTCATGACACAGGCAAAGGTGCACCTCCGGGTGAAGGGCTCAGAACATGGTGCCACACAGGTGGAGGGCCTGGCCCTGGGAGGGCAGGGGCAGGGCTCTTGGTCCACAGAACACTGCCCGCATCTCTGTGTCCCCTGGAAGAGCCCTTCCGTCTCTCTGCCCCCTCCTGGCCTGCACAAGGGAGGGGAGGCAGCTGGTGGTGCCTGACATGGCACACAGGGCTTGGATGAGCTCAGGGACAGTGGGGAGGAGGCAGCATGGGCCTCACCTACCTGGCAGACGAGGCCCAGCCAGGGGGCTGGACAGGGCCATGCCGATCTCGGTCATGCCGTAGCGCTCCAGCAGCGTGTGGCCTGTGGCGCTCTTCCACCTCTCCAGCAGGGGGGCAGGCAGGGCGGCTGAGCCGGATACCATGAGCCTGGGGACAGGGACAGTTCAGCCTTGAGCACAGCTTGCCACGGTGCTGGACATCACACCTCTGAACTCATGATGAAAACAGCTTGGGCAACAGCAGCTCTGCTCTTACAGAGAACTTGGTGTATTTCAGAATGCAAACAGGTTAGGACAAAACAGGAGCTTAGGGTCTTTGGTGGCATCTTTGCCACCAAAGTATGCTATGTCCTAAACAGCTGCAACAGGGCAATGGTGGCAGTGGGGACCAGGGAGAGCAGGCCTGTGACTCAGACAGCACCCCACTGTGTCACCCACGGACCCAGCAAGCCTGGTGTGGTGCTGGTGCCCTGGCCCTGTGTCACAGGCACTGTGGAAGGTGGCGCGAGAATCCCACAGCTGCCCCCAGGGACGAGGTCTCTGGCTCCTCAAACGTCTTCACAGGAGTGACGTGCAGGCCAGGGGTGCCGCTGCCGCTCCCCAGACCTCACCCGACAAGGGCGAGCCCACGGCCAGGGACACACTGACTGATTCACACCTGCAATTTTACCCGGGCTTTTTGGTCCTGGCGATGGAACCCAGGGCCTCGTGCACTCAGGCAAGTGCTCTACTGCCATGTTCCCAGTCTCTTTTCAATCATGTTTTGAGACTAAATATTAAGTTGCCCAGGCTGGCCTCGAGCTTTTGATCCTCCTGCCTCAGCTTCCTGACCAGCAGGGCTGCAGGTGCATGCCACCGCACCCAGAGAGCACTTGGCGTTTTAAGTCCAATTGCCATGCCACCCCAGGCAGCGTCCCCTCTACAGGGGCTCTGAAACACTCCCAGCACACTTCCTATGGGCATCTGCACCTTGGAGTCGAAGCCGAATCTCCAGCACACGGGCTCAGAGCAGCCCCACACCACAAGGGACCCATAGACAGCGCGAATGGAGGCAGGCAGCCACCCAGGGCCGTGGCTGGTGGTCCAGGCAAGGAGGCTGGTGCAGCCATAGCCCAGGAAGAGAGCCGGGGTCCTCATATCTGTCCTCTGCGTGACACAGCACAGGGCAGGGGGCAGAGGCCAGGAACAGGGTAGAGATGCAGGTAGAGAGAAGGACGGGACTCAAGGGCACGCCACACACGGGCCAGCAGCCACACTACAGGGTGGTACAGATGAGGACGGTGGCCTCGCCAACTCGCCAAGCTGGGCTTTGGGCGTGGCAGGGACGGCTCGACCCAGTTACCTGATTCTTTCTTCACAAACTGCACGCACGAAATCCTGGACATGAGGCTGGGTGAAGTGTTGGTCGTGGTAATCCAGCAACTTGGAGTAAATGGTGGGCACTGCCATAAACACATTGACCCGTGGAGTTTCAGAACTGAGGAACTTTTCCCAAACCTTGGGACAGGGAAGGGAGCCGTATAAGGAGCGGAGACAGCAGATGGAGAGGGACGCACACGGAGGGGTGCGAGGCCCAGCGCTGCTCTGCACAGCCTGCCCCAAGGTGGGTCGGGGGGTGCAGGCAGGAGGCCACTCTGTGAGGGGACACTTGTGTCCAGCTCTGGAGGAGGGACAGCTTGATGAGTAGAGTGGGGACCAGGCTTCCATCTTCAGCTGGAGCAGGGTGGCCTGGGGTGTCCCCCAGCTCCACAGGGAAGGCCTGGCGACCACACTTGGGGAGCCAGGCAGCAGCCCCGGGGCCACTGCAAGCCGAGCCCGCATGGGCTTCTGTCAGCAGGGAGCTCTGGCGAGTGCTACGTATGACCCACTACCACCTCTGCTTTCTACAAAGACGCTTAGATCATGCGCTGGCTAGTTTTGCCACGCAATCCCAGGGCAGGCATCGCCCACCAGGCACTGAAGCCCAGGCGGGCCACGCCTGTGTCTTCTCGCCAGACTGGCCTAGAGTGACTCAGATCTCCTACACCCAAGGGAAAGAAAGTGGCTCTGGGACACGACTACATTCCCCGTGCCTAACCCCAAGCACACGAGTCAGCAGAGCAATGAGCAGAGCCTTGGCCAGTGCAGAAGCCAGGATGACAGGACGAGGGTGCTCGGGAACAGGGCTGAGTGAGGGAGCTCAGCGCCAAGGTGAGCAGCAGAAGAAGGCGGCCCGGAGGAACTGCGGCATCTCGGGAAAAGCCATCATGAAACTCTGGGTCCACAGCCTGAACCAGGACAGCAACCGACACAGAGAGGGGCAAAGAACCCACACGCGTGGATTTGTGTGACACCAGGAAATGCAACGGCCCGGAGGGTGACCAGCTATGACTTCAACAAAATCCCCAGCAAGCTTCACTGGGCTGAAACTGGCAGTACACTGACAGGCACAGGACCCAGAGCAGCCGAAGGAGGTGTGCAAAGGGAGTCAGAGTGGAGAACACAGGTCCAACTCCAGACTCACACCAGCAGCAGCTGCCAGCACTTGTGGCCCTGCTCAGGACGCCAGGCCCAGGGTGCAGAGCAGCATATCCTGACGAGGACAGGCCTGGGCCAGCTGGTGCAAAGTGACCGGTGGGGCAAGGAGGACCTGCCCAGCCTAAGGCGCCGGCCACAGGACAGCGGGTTAGCTGGGCTTCAGGCCCTGCTCACACCACACCTAAACCACGTTAGAGAGGACTGGAGCCCTAGGCATACACACTCAAATCACGAGGCTTCTAAGCAAAAACCAGATCTGCTCTGGGGTGACAGCGCTGTGGGCATACAGGCACACCCACCCCACACTCTACCACTGCAGACACGGACAGCCCAGGGGTCTCGGGCAGCAGGGACACAGAAACACCACCATGGCCTGCCACTTTCCTCAGGCCTGCACACACAGCCTCAGAGCAAACCCTAAGAGCTGGCACTGAGGAAAGCAGGATGCCGCTGACATGTGCTTATAAATTTGCAAAACCCTAAACTCACAAGTTGCAGAAGACACTGCCGATTGTTTTCAACCACAGTGTGGGTGTGTCTTCTTATCAGCTGATTGTACAACTTCAAGAAAACCCTAGTGAAGGGTCAAGAGTGGTGGAAGGCTGAGGCCTGGCTCCCTCCAAGGACAAGGGGCCCCACATGCAGGCTGGCTGGGACCCCACCCAGCAGCTCCCAGCTCGCAGCAGGCACAGGGACAGGCAGGTGGAGGAGCTGGGCCTAGGGGAGCTCTGGGAATCGTACGGGCTTTCTCGGCAGGCACGGGAGCCCCCCATTCCATCCTGTCCAGACAACACCTGGGATTGCTGCCCAAATGACCACAGAAGGCTCTCCTGAGAGGACTGGGGCAGACCTGGAGCCTGACCTTGTTCCAGAGTAGGGTCGGGTGCCTGGGGTGGGGGTGTAGGCCAACTTTCCCAGAAAGGAGCCCCCTGGGGACCTAGGAGCCATGGAGGCTGTGCCCCAGCAATTGACCCACACTCACCGCAGGCACCTTCCTGCCCTCCAGGCCCAGTCCCCTTTGCCCCACCATCGCTACACCCCACACCCAACTGCAGTCCCACCTGCATTTGCCTCCTGGGGCCCTTGCCAGACATGTTTGTCATGGCCAGCTCAGCGTCACCTCCCCCTGCCTGATCAGACTGTGAGCATTGTCCACATGCACTTGGCATTGACCAGACAGACAGGCAGCCACAGAGCATCCAGGCTGAAGGGGCAGCCACAACAGTCTGCGACATCAGTCACCCCTACTGACAGGAAGGCTATAGGTCCTGCAAGGTCACATGCCCTGTCACCATATCCAGGGCTACATCTGGACACAGTGTAGCCTTCCAGTCCAGAGCAGGCCCATGCCTGACCCCGCACTTCGCAAGCCACGCAACACATGGCTCGGGGATGCACCTCCTCCTGCCCTGTTCCCAGGAGTCACCAGCACTGGTCCTATGCCCACAGCAGCCTGGGGCAGGGGCAAAATGCTGGAAGGGACAAGTGGTGAGACTGAGGCATGCCCCCAGCTGGACTGTCCACCCCAGGGACAGAGGGCAGGCTGGCTGCTGACAAGGACCAGCGTCCATGTCCTCTTCCCTGTACCCCAAGGCTGCCACCCATGAGGGGCAAGGGGTGCTGCAGGAGTGGAGAGAGGAGAGGATCCCAGGCCCCTGGCAGGCACCTTGTAGGAGAGCAGAGGGCAGCCAACATTGGAGCAGTCGGGCCACCACCAAGGCAGTTCAGGCGCTGGTGAAAGCAGGCAGTGTTAGAGCCAAGCTTGGCCAGGCGAAACCCTCGGAGCCTGTGCCACAGGCCCACCTCATACTGACACCAGCTCCAGCACACTATACCAGGCTTTGGACCCGGGGAGGTAGCTGCTGCTCCACCCAGGTCTGCCCCAGTGGTTCCCTGCCCTGGGCCCCCGGTGTTGCCCCACCCGGCTCACCTGCTGGGCACTGAACTCGGGCAGCATCACGCAGGTGGCGCCCACCCAGAGCGGGCACAGCAGCTTGTTGACCACGCCATGCACATGGTGCAGTGGAAGGACATGGAGGATCACGTCATCGCTCGTCCACGCCCATGCGTGAACCAGCCCAGTCACCTGCAGGGATGTGGCACAGCTTGAGGACAGTGCGGGCACAGAGGAGGGAGGTGCAGCTGGCCTGCGGAAGCTCAGTGGGCAAACAGCTCTGCCCTGATGAGCACCGGACCACAGAGCACAGAAACCGTGCCAAGACCGGGAGATGGCGCACAACAAAGCTCAACCCCCAGGCCTGGCTCCAGTCAATGTCCCAAATGGCCAGTCTCTGAGACCCCCCCCCAGGGCACAGCACACAGGGGCCATTCTACCCCCGTGATCCTCCGCCCGCAAGTACTCCAGCAGTCTGCAGGGTGGTGACACTACAGAAAAGGAAAGGCACAGGCCGGGGGGCCCTGTCCCTGCCCGATGGGGCCACACTCACCATGGCTATGAGGCTGCGGTGGGTGATCAGCACTCCCTTGGGCCGCCCCGTGGTCCCGCTGGTGTAGAAGATCATGGCACCCCGGTCTTGCCAGTTGTGCTCCGGCACTGGCGCCGCCGCCGCCGGCTCCTCCACAGCCCCGTGGTAGACCATGGGAGGAAGGGGCAGGAGCGGCACCCCCAGCCTCTCGGCGACTGGGCCCACCAGCTGCATGTACTCCGGCCCGGCCAGCACAACGGAGCTCCGGGAGTCCTGGATGAAGTACTCCAGCTGCGCCGCAGGGTGCTTCCGAAAGAGGGGGACCGCGATGCCACCACTCATCCACGAGGCCCACTGGGCGATGACGTAGGAGACGTCGTTGGAACACAGGAAGGAGATCCTCTCTCCCTGCAAGTCTCCGTCCTTGCAGGGGCAGAGCCTGCAGACCTCCTGGGACAGGCGCAGGCTGTGGAGGTACAGGTCCCTGTAGGTGTGGCAGCCGTGCTGGTCAATGAGGGCGATCCTGTCCCCAAAGGCCAGGGCCTTGGCAAAGACAGGGGCGGTCCCTCCTGAGTGGGCAGCAGGGGCCGTGTGCAGGAGGCAGCGTCCTTGGTGCCTCCCAGGTGCTGGACGGCAGGAGGTTGCGGTATAGACCAGGCGCCAGAAGGGCAGGGCCACACGGGGCAGCATGGCCCCGACAAGCATCCTCCTGGAGTGCCCCGTGCAGCTGTGGAGGACGGACAGTACGTTAGTGCTGCCAGCGGCCCCATCAGAGCTGAAGCTCCCTGCAGGCCCCTGGCACGTGGGCCCCACTGGAGTAAGCTCTGCGCCCAGGAGCCCTGTGGCCCATGGCTGGGCTCCTCATTTCACCTCTGGATTAAAGTTTTCAAAAGCATCCAAGGCCCTGAGACAGTGAAACGCACTCAGCTGGACCAAGGCAAGCAAAGCAACTTCAGCGCCTGGAGAGTGAGTCTTCAGTGTGGTTTGGAAACCCGAGCCAGGACCACTCGGTCACAGGTGTGGGCACGTTGGGCACTGTGTGGACCCTGGACCTGCGGGCCACACCTGGAGCCACTACTGCCACCACCGTGCGCAGAGGGTGCCAGTTCTTGCAGAACCCGTGGCACAGCTGAGTTTTATTACTGTTTAAAATGTAATCAGTTGTATTTTCCGTGCTGGAATGGAAGCCACAGCTCCGTGCAGGCCCAGCAAGGGCTCCATGTGAGGCAGGTCCTAGTGGGGGCAGCTGCTGTGTCAGGTAGAAAGCTCTCCCCTGCCCCACACAAGACCACGACACTGATCAGAGCAGCCAGCAAAGGCCCTCGCCAGGAGCGGGGCTGGGACTCCTACTCCAGCTCCAACGGCGTCATTCCCAGCCCACCCAGCAGTTCTGAGCGCCGCCCCAGCTGGACACCTGTCCAGCTCTGCACCGAGAGCAGCTGACCACGCGGGGCAGCACATGTCACCCTGGGCCCCACACCAGCTGCGCACGCCTCTTCCGGGCGCTGACTTCAGTCCCTTGCCAACCCCTCCCACCTTGGCCTCACAGTGGGAGGGGTCGGCGCCCTCCTGGGGAGCCCCACGGGCCTCTACCGCCCTGCCCAGAGTAACTTGTGACCCTGGCCGTGGGCCCAGCAGGACGTAAGGGGTGCTCTGCGGACAGTGGTAGTAACATTTAACTCACTTCATGTTTTCATCTTGGAGCATCTTCACCAACCGTGCTGCTGACAAGGCGGCTGCTCGTCCTACTTTACACCCCGCTCCTGCATCCCGTGGCCCGGCAGTGCCTTCCCGCTGGGCCATGCCTCCCCCTGCAGGCCCAAGCTTGCGCTAGCAGGAGTCAGTGCAGAGAAATGGCATCACACAGTGCCCACAGCGGGCAGACGGATTGGCCCCGTGGGGCGCCCGGCCCAGCCCTGGGACCCAGATGCCGCACTCCCAGGCTGCATGCAGTCAGCGTTCTGTGGGTAGAAGCTGCGTGCCTTGCCCGGTCACTGAGCCGGTTCTGGCTGGGCTCCGCTCTCCCATGTCCTGCGCACCCGACAATCTCTGTCCTGGTGACTCACTGGGAAATCGCAAGTGTGTGCTTTCCACTCCGAAAGCAGATGATGCGCCACACTTCCTAATTACCTAGAACCGCCTCTCAGCCTTTTGGCTGAGATCAAGTGTAATCACTTAGCAAGACACACTCCCCAGAAGAGCGGCGGGAACTGCAGTGCGCTCAGCCTTGAGCCCCGCGGCCCTGGCTTCTGTGGCTCCATCCCCTTGCGGCCACTGCTGCTTTCTCCTCCAGCAGCTCACACGGGGGGGGGGGGGGGGGTTCGGAGCCTCTGGCCAGGGCTGGGGGAGCCCCTGCTGGCTTCTGCCCAGCTCGTGTTGCTGCACCTGAGCGGCTGCCCTGCCACCGGCCTGGTCTACCCACAGCCTGGATTTCCGCTTCTGCAGAAACCGAGAACACAGGGAGGCAACAGGCGAGGGCGTGAGGGGTGCTGCCCAGGAAGGCAGCGGGCATACGGAAGGCACAGGGCAGGGTGTAGGCTCCTTTTTGTCCCTCCTTCCTACCTGGTGGAGGCAGAAACCACAAGTACAGGAGGACCGGTGCCTGCGACCAGAGTCTGGACACAGGAGACCGGAGCCTGGCCAAGCGATGTTTGGGTTCAGCTGCCAGATTCCCTCTGTGGAGAGCCCAGGAGATGCCCTGGAGCAGGGTGTGAGGGGAGGGTTTTCTGGAGTGTGGAGGGGCAGGGCACCCAGGCAGGCAGGCAACATCAGCTGGGCACAGCTCTGAACCCTTTCCACTCCACCCCACAGGACCCTGCTATGTGTCATGCCACACTTAGCCCCAGAAATAACACCAGTCTCCTCCTGGCCCCACATCCCACTCCAGGCCGCAGGTCTGTAGCTGTCAGGCGCCCAGTGCTGCCCCGTGGTCCAGTGCTGATCCTCAGGCCAGCGCCTAGGAGGTGCTCAGGGTCACCCATAGGCACTGTCCCCCAGCCCCAGCCTGGGAAGATCAGGGAGAGGCTCAGCTCAGCACTCAGGACTCCTCACTGTTGACTCCCTAGTACCAGAGAGCTTGGAGGTGGGTGAGGCCCTTGTGTCGGAGACCCCAGATCCAGCAGGGTGCTCACACAGCGTGATTTAGCCCTGGAACCAAGAGGCCTAAGCCCCACGGCCCAGCCACGCACCAGACAGAACATGCTGGTGGCCAGGGCTCAGCGCATAGCTGCCAGTGGGGGAAAATGTCTTAGCTAAAGAATAAGATGTGGAGGATAAGCACCCAGTGTTCACCAGGTAGTAGGAATTATGGGCAATTTTTATCTTTTTAGAGCTCCTCATTTTTTCCAACATTTTGTAACTAAAAAGATAGTGACATTTATTTTTTGAAAAATTGAGCTACTTCAAATCCACCATTAATTTTTTTTAAATCCCAAAACAAAACCAAAAGACAAGGCAGGCATGGTGTACCTGGCTCACGCCTGTCATCCCAGCACTCCGGGAGGCTGAGACAGGAAGGTCACAAGTGTGAGCCAAGCCAGCGCAACTCAGCATCTTAGTGAGACCCTGTCTGGGCATTTGTTTATTGGCCCTAGGGACTGCATCCAGGGCATGTACGCTGAGCTTTGTCCCCAGTCCTTTTTTTTTGGAGACAGGGTCTTACTAAATTGCTAATCTATGCAGGCTGGACTTAAATTTACAATCCTCAGCCTCCTTGAGTGCTGGGATGACAGGCATATACCACCACACCTTGTAACACCCTGTCTAAAAAATAGAAACAGGCTGGGAACACAGACTTAGGGACAAGTTCCATTCTGGGAGAACAGCGAACATTTGTAAATCTGACGAAGTGAGTCATATACACCTTCGACACAATGTAAAGCATAAAAAACCTTGTGTGTCCCACGAGCTCGGGTGCTCTTTCAAGCGGTGCCAACAGTGGGATGATTCTGTGATAAGAACGAGCGAGCTGCGCCTGCATCTTTTGGCCTTGGTCCAGTCTCTCCGACATTCTCACTTTCGTTTCCACAGTCACTGCTTTGCCTTCCTAGCTTCCTCTCCACACCTGCACCGCTCTTCCGCGGGCTCCCAGCATCCTGGGCTCTGAGTGCAGCACCGCCGGGTGCTACGGCACGGCACAGCGAGCACATGGCACCGCTGTGACACAGCATCGGGCAGACACGGGAGCTACTCCGCCATCTGCTCACCTCGCACAGTGCGAGGTCCACTGGTGTCCAAGGAAGTTCACCACTTGAATGCCTTTTATGTACAGCTTAGTGCAGGGGCAGAGTTCAATCCCCCGCACAAAAAGAGAGGAGGAATTTTTGCTTTAAATGGTGGATATACAAGGTATTCCTCACAGTACTTGTTTCTTGAAATGATAGAAGTGAAAAAAAAATGAAATGATGACACAACCTGCTGGTTGAAAGGTTTATGGAGACTTTGAAGATATAAGTGGTGACGGGGCGAGCTCAGGATAGGCATCCAGGTCTCTGGCCCTAGAGACCTGGGCCTCCCCAAGGGCTGGGTGGGGTGGAGCCGAGCAGCCAGCCAGCAGCACCGCAGTGGGATCATTGCAAGATTCAGGGCAGCTGAGCTGGGGTGCTGGGCAGCAGGGCAGGAGACTCCGCTTTCCCTGGCAGTAGGGAGCCCTGAAGGCTGGAGGAGTTCCTGCCTGACAGCCCTGAGTATACAGTGTCTGCAGATGTCAGAACACAGCCCAGATCCGGGGAGGTACGGCTCCAGGCAGGGGAGTCCATGGGGAGGTCAGCCTCTGGGCTGAAGGTCGAGGAACCAGGGCAGGGCGTGGAGTGGAGGGAAGAGGCACTGCGAGTCCTCTCCGCCCTGCACAGGTCACAAAGTCCCTCCAGGCCAGCAGCTGCACACTCCTGGCCTCGGCTTTACCTGGGCAGAGGTGCCCGGTATTGCTGCGCAGAGCCTCGATGAGGCGCGAGACCCTCCAGGTTGGGTGGTCATGGGACCCAGTGTCCCTGAGTGCTCCAGGGGCAAGAGCCTCTTGGCAGATTCCCCAGCCAGGCCACAAGGACACGCTGTCCTTGGCTGCTTCCAGGTACAGACAGAACGCGGGGAGGGCAGTGGGCATCCTCATGGGCAGACTGGGGTGGCCACCCTCCCCTGCTTTGCTTTACCCACCCCCCCCTTTTCCAACCTCCCAAGAGGCTGCACCCTGGCACTCTGTCTGGGCCAGCTAGACTCGGCCCACTCCTCCTGCAGCTCAGGCTGTGTGCCCAACACACATCTGTGGCTTCCAGGTTGTTTTAAAATTACACTTTTAAGTAACAGGGGCATGTTACATTCACTAGCAGGACATTTTAAGTACAAAACCCAGAGGGAAAAACAGACTCCACACACATACCCACTCCAGGAAGTGAAGGGGCCCTTACAAACACCACCTAGAAGGGCTCACACAGCCCCAGCCCCAAAGCTCCCGGGGCCAGGACAGCCAGCCCCACCCACAGCTCACCAGGCACAGGCAGGACTTAGCCTCCTTTTGCTGTGGCCGGGTCACCGCCTGGCTGCAAACCTCCAGCTCCAAGGCCCAGGGAAGGACCGAGTTGCACGTACGGTGTCTGGGCTTCTTCTGTCCTGTCCTGAGCACCCTTTCCCCTTCCTCCGTCTCCTATCCCTCTCTGCAGCCCGCAGCCCTGCATGTGCTATCCAAGTGGTACCTACCGAGCTGCTGAACCAAGTCCGCTCTACACGGCAGCACGGCGACCCCAGCACCTCTGATCTGACCTCTGCACCTGCCCTCTCCTTACCGGGCCACGCACTCACCTTACTGCTCAGAGTCTGTCGGGGTCACAGTGGAGAGAGGTCCAGCCTCTCGGCAGCCAGACAGGAACTGCGTCCGGCAGTTAACATCATCCCCAGTGAGATGTGTCCGTCACCCCATTGTGTCCCCAAGGTGTAGTGCCCTGGTGGCAGGTTCCAGGCACAAATGTTCCGGCCTATCCAGGTTCTCAACCAGGTGTCACCCCAATACCTGTGTGCAGACATCACTAGGTCCTGTGGTCCTCGATGTACCCCAGGCAGCTTGTGGAGCATTCATTTAACAAGATAGGGACCATAGGGAACCAAGGGCCTGTGAGTGTCATGCGTCTGGCCCTCTCGCCCTCCCGAGGAAGAGCAGTGTACCCCACATCCACGGCTGCCCGACTTGAGGCTGGGTGCTGTGCTGCCAGCGCCAACAGGAAGGAAAGCCACTGCCGTTTCTCTGGCCAGGGTGGGTGCTAGACGGAGACACCTTCGCCACTGTGAGTCACCCACACCTGCCTGCCTGGGGCCCTGTACGTGTGGAGGCACTGCCCTTAGCAAGTTCAGCGGGGCACTGTCACCGCCTACCTCCCTGCCCCAACCTCTGTCTGCCAGCCGCACCCCCTCCGGCCTCCTTGGCCCCCTTTCCAATGCTTCCAGGCAGGAAAGGACATGATCCCTGCCCAGAATCACAGCTGAGGTCAATTTGTGTTTCCACTTTGGGGATGGAACCTGTGGCCAGGAAACCTCTCTGTCACACATTCACACCCCTGCCATCTTTTAAAAAGTTGTTTTCAATCATGTATCTGGCACAGGGTCTCACTATACAGGGTGGACTCAGTGATCCTCCTGTCTCAGCCTCCCCAGCCTGGGATTACAGGCGTGTCCCACCACACCTGGTTTTGGTGGCCAGCACAGTATGCGGTACCGGGGATTGAATCCCAGTCCTTGCCTGCCAAGCAGGCAGGCTCTTATACTGTCGAGCTATTTTCCAGTCCACCTTACTTTTTGTTTTTAGAATCTAAAATCTTTTTATTAACAGTACATTTCTGCATTAATTTTTGTAGCCTCGGCTGGCCCGTCGGCCTCCGGCATGCTCAAACTTCCGGCCCTTGGAGCGGACGTAGGGTTTGGTGCGGCTGTGCGGGGTTCCTGGCGCCTTGCCGAAATGCCGGTATACCTCTCGGCCCTTGCGCGGACCAGAGAGCAGGACCATGCCACGGCCCTCGGGGGAGTCCAGGGCCAGCTGGTCAAAGGTGAGGATCTTACCCCCAGCCTTGAGGATGCGGCTGCGGGCCTGACTGGTCACATGCAGAGCACAAACCTTCAGCTTGGGCACCTCCAGAACACGCACATCATCTGTGACAGTCCCCGCAACCACCGCTGTCTTATTTTCCCGGCCGGGAAGCTTCATCTTCCATATCATCCAGGAAAGGGACAGCAGTGGCCGGTTGGTGTGACTCATGAACAACCTCTTCAGCACAACCTGGTTGAAGGTGGAATTTGTCCACGGGGGCAGAAACCTGTACAGCTTAACCAACAGCCTCAGGTAGATGTCCTGGTTCTTGGGCTCCTTGCGCCGGACCTTTCAGTCCTTGTTGTGATGGATGTCAACTCCCATGATGGCGACTCCTCTTCAGTCAAATCCGGAAAGCCACCTTACTTTTTGAGAGAAGGTCTCCATGAGTTGTCAGGACTGGCTTTGTGTGCATGACCCTCCTGGAGTTTTAAGGCAGAGCTCATGGGGAAGATGCCAGCCCAGGAAAAGAGCCGTGGAGAGGGCAGGACCATTAGTGAGCGGGGCTGTGCTGGGAGGCCCAGATAAAAAGGCTCACAGTCTGTCTGCAAGGGGCTGAGAGGGCCTCGGGGTTTCAGAGAAATGGGGAACAGAGGCAGGGGCTGGGGTCTGCCCCATGGCCATGTCCTGCTGCCATGTCTGAGCAGGTGCTGAGGCACCACCACCGCCTCATCCTGAGAACTGCTCTGTGGTCTGCGGGGCTTCCTGGGTCTGCAGTGACTGCAGTGTCAGGACAATGACAGTGATACAGGGAGGAAAACTGATTTCAGACGGGCAACCTCCAAACGACACAGGGAAAATGGTCTCCCGACCTGACCTGCACGAGTCCCTGTTCTCTAAAACCAAAGAATGAATTTTAGGAACAAACGGGGGTTATGAGCAGAATATATTTATTGAGAGAAAGGAAGCTCCTGTCCAAGAGAGGGACAGGAGGGGGGCCCCCAAGTGGGTTGTCCCCCAGGAAGTTGTCTCTTCCAGGAACTTTTATAAAGGAAAATCATGTGGTGAGGTGAGTCTAAGGAGGTGGAGAAGACATGGGAACTCACTTAGGGGGGACAAAACTCTGGTCAGCCAATGAGACTACAAGCACCATTGCTCAGGTAAAATTGATTAAATCCAGTACCAAATGGGGAAGCCAGTCACGTCGCAAGCGGGCATGAATACTGGACAGGGGCTCTTCCTGTTGGGGGTTGGGCTAGTGACTCACTTGGGCTCTTTCAAGGTGACTGATACCTGTTCAGAATATCAATCCCTGATGCCCATCCCTAGGGAAGTGTGTAGCCGTGCTCCCTCTTTTGTCTTGGTCTTGAGCTCTGGCCCATACGGGAGCGTCTGTCTCTTCCCAGTTGTAAAGTCACCTTGTCTTCATCTTGTCTCCTCGAGGGCCTGACTCTAACTGCCTGTAATATTTCTAGCTAATTTGGCTGCCTGCAACAATAGGAGACATCTAGGTGACCTCGCAGGGGTTTTGTAAAGGCTGAGGCCCGATGTCCCTGCAAGCCCTTCGAATTGGTTACTGAGACTGTTACAGTAGCTAAATTAGAATTACTGTGGGCAGTCAGACAGGGATGGGCCCAGAGTCAGTGCAGAGGACAGTAGGGCCAGAGTGCGTTCACTGAAGACCAGGCTTCAGGAAAAAGAGGAACTACTCACTACATCTGGAGGGATGCATGGCTGTGACTTTTGTGTATGTACCAAACTCAGGACCTCGTGATTGATAGTCTACGTAGACATCAATCACCGTGCGGTGGAGGACGAAACCTCCTTGCCCACCCCTTCCCGAAAAGTGTTTGCCACGGGTTGTTTCTCACCATTCAATCACTATCGTCCTTGCCACTATATTTAAGGGGCACTTATTGTTTGACCATAGTGTTGTCCTACCTCACACTCGCCCTGATTTTCCATTGGATCACTGTTACCTCAATGACTATACCTGGAATCTTAATGTTGCAGGCAGCTGAACTAGATAGAAATCTTATAGGCAGTCTGACAGGGCCAGGCCCTCGAGGAGACAGGATGGAAGACAAGGTGACTCTGCAACTAGGAAGAGACAGACGCTCCCCTATGGGCCACACCTCAAGACAAAAGAAGAAACAAGCACAGGCATATGCTTCCCTAGGGTGGGCATCAGGGGTTGACACTCTAAATAGGTATGGATCACCTTGAAAGAGCCCAGATGAGTCACTAGCCCAACCCCCAACAGGAAGAGACCCTGTCCTGTATTCATGCCTGCTTGCGACGTGACTAGCTTCCCCATTTGGTACTGGACTTAATCAATTGTACCTGAGCAATGGTGCTTGTAGTCTCATTGGTTGACCATAGTCTTGTCCCACCCCACATCCACCTAAGCGAGTTCCCTCGTCTTCTCCACCACCTTAGACCCGCCTCACCACATGGTTTTCCTCTATGTCCCTGGAAGAGACAGCTTCCCACGACAACCTGCTCGGTGTCCCCTACCTCCCTTAGATGGGAGCTTTTTTCCCTCAATAAATATATTCTGCCCATAACGTCCGTTTGTTCCTAAAATTCGTTCTTCGGTTTTAGAGAACAAGAACTCCATCCCGGGCACCTTTTAGGTTGGGAGATCTTTTTTCTCCCTGTGTCATTTGGAGGGTCCCTGTATCATTATTGGTTTTGTCCCACCTTAAGCTCAGTTCACCTCGGGGCTTTGCTCAGGGAACACCTGGGTCACCACATGCTAGGACAGGGACCGAGGAGGCAGAGAGGCTCCTGCTGACCTGGACTTGATGGGGATACCCTAAGATGCAGCTGGCACAGGGCGGTGAGGGAGCTGGGCCCACAGGCTCCGGCTGCGACCCCCTTCCTCACTGGGGAACAGAGAGCATGGATGTTTTGGTGGACCACAGCAGCAGGAACGTGTCCTCCCTGTCCTCAGGCCCCACAGAACCTGTGCGGCAGGATGGCGCCGGCCCCTGCCTTGGTCTCCACAAGACTCCCCGCCCCCCTCCAGGCTTCTCTGCTCACTGCAATAAGTTCACGTTCCTCCATCAGCGCCTCATCTTAGCTTGACCACATGTGCATAGACTGTGGCTTTCCCGTGGGCAGGAATTTGTGAGGACCCTTCACCCCCAGTCCAGTGGAGGCTACACGGGAAAGCTTGGGGCTTCCTGGTGGCTCAACCAAGATGCCTGGATTCTATGTGAGGAAGGGGGCAGGGCCAGCTGCCACCTGCCTTGGACTCCCCAGAGCCCTGCGGTGGACATCACCCCATTTTTGAAGCTCTCCTGGAAGCCAGTTCTCCACTCCATGCTTTGCCAGTGCGGTTCTCCCTTATCAACATGTATAGGTTATTAAAGAAAAGCATCCAAAGGTTGCCTGTATCCCCAAATAAAGGAAGAACCGATTCACACTGTGAGATGTATCCCTGTTTTCTGTAAGCACAGGTGACCTCGACAGCAGTCTGCACCACAGAGCGATTCTGTGCTGTAACTTACCGTCTGTACATCTCAGGACGTCTCCCC